>NC_041388.1:252473850-252478982 GCF_002162155.2 Triticum dicoccoides
GGACGCCACCTCGTCATCGCCCTTGGGTGAGACGGGATGAGCAAGTGGCAGAGACATGCTAGCCATCTCCTCCATGGCCAGCGAATCCTCTGTCGAGGATCGCGGGGACCCATCGCGTGCCGAAATGAAATGACAAGGTTTAAAATATGTCAATATTATAAATCAGGAAGGCCAGACGTTTGCAGATCATAGTACTTACGAAGCGGCCCGAGGCTTGGTTCGACGAGGTCGCTCCGGGATACTATCAACATCCCACGTGGAGTTATCCGCGAGGGAGCCTCTCCCCCTCTTGGGCGCCTCCGCCTCCAAACTCGTGGAGGGCCCCCTTTTCTTCCTTCCTCCCGCAGGAGGGGAGTCGCCTCCCTCCTCGTCGCCATCATCGGCCGCTGAGGGGTCTGACTCATCATCACACGAGATGACCAAGGTGCTCCTTCGGCGAAGCCCACTCCTGGTGCCCTTGGCCGTGGTTTTGACCTTCTTCTCCGGCACGTCATAAGGCGTCGGAAATAGCACCTCCGTAAGGAGCGGGTTTCCTTCGTCTTCGGGCAGTAGAGCCGGACTATTAATCCGTCCCACTAGGTCGACCCAGGCCTGAAAAAGAAATTGATAAGAAGGCTTAGTATCCTTCCTTAAAGTGTGTCCTTAAAGACTATACCTTGATGTCTTACCGAATTGGCCTGCCGCTTAAAGTTGAGCCCACGATCTTTGGTCGAGGGTGGCAGTGTCTCGCTGCCCTTGAAAAGCACCTTCCAGATATCTTCGTGCGTCGTGCCGAAAAGCCTTAGCAGCGTCTGGTGCTTGGCCGAATCAAACTCCCACAAATAATAGGTCCAGCGCTGACATGGAAGGATCCGGCGTACAAGCATGACCTGGATCACATCAACGAGCCTGATCTTCCAGGTTATCATATTCTGGAGGCACATTTGGAGCCCCGTGATCTCTTCCAAAGATCCCCAGGTCAGGCCCTTCTCTTGCCAGGAGGTAAGCCGCATCGGGACTCTGGGTCGAAATTCGGGAGCCGCCGCCCAGTTAGCGTCGCGCGGCTCAGTGATGTAGAACCACACCGATTGCCATCCCTTCATCGACTCTACAAAGGAGCCTTCGAGCTAGGTGATATTGGGCATCTTGCCCACCATGGCACCTCCGCACTCGGCCTGTTGGTCGCGCACCACCTTCGGCTTTACATTAAAAGTCTTCAGCCATAGGCCAAAGTGAGGTGGGCTGCGGAGAAGGGCTTCGCACACAAGTATGAATGCGGAGATATTAAGGACAAAGTTGGGGGCGAGGTCATGGAAGTCCAATCCATAGTAAAACATCAGTCCACGAACAAATGGTGGAGAGGGAATCCTAACCCACAGACAAAATGCGCAAGGAACACCACCCTCTCTTGAGGTTTGGGAGTAGGCACGATCTGTCCCTTGGCAGGGAGTCGGTGAACGATCCCCTCGGCCAGGTATCCGGCCTCTCGGAGCTCCTTGATATCTTTCAACTCCACGGAGGAAGTCATCCACTTGCCCCCAGCTCCGGATCCGGACATCTTGGGAGTGCTTTCTCGGATGAGGGAAGGGCTAAAGCTTGGGCACTGGAGCTCAGGGACGAAAGGGCTGAGGAGGAACCGAGGTGTGGGTGAGGAAAGGGAATCCTTATCCCCCTATAAAGGCTATGAATATCAAGCGCCTCCCCACTCGCCTTAAAATTGCCTATTCCCAAGGACCGTGAAAACGGCATGGTTGGGTCACCCACACCCGTATTTATGAAAATCCTGCAATAAGGGGACACGATCTCTGCTTCGACAAGACGTGCCAATGGCAACCGCGTCTCGAAACATGGAGCGGCAGACGAAAAATGGTTCGAAATTATGACCGGACAGACGTGATGTCACATTGTAAAAAGCTGTCAACGGATGGAACTCGTGCAAAAATATGTTATCTCTGCGGTTGTGTATGGTGTGTGTGACAGATCCGGATACTATCATCGCATTCGAAGACTACCTTGAAGTTTGGATAGAAGGGAACCCGCCTTGCAATGCCGAAGACAAATCTGCATGCAGGACTCCTCGTCATTGAGGCCAGGTCCAGGGGCTACTGAGGGAGTCCTAGACTAAGGGGTCCTCGGGCGTCCGGCCTATTATCCATGGGCCGGACTAATGGGCTATGAAGACATGAAGGCCGAAGACTGCACCGTGTCTGGATTGGACTCTACTTGATGTGAAAGGCAAGCTTGGCGACCGAAGATTCCTTCTTATGTAACCGACTCCATGTAAACCCTACATCCCCTCGATGTCTATATAAACCGAAGGGGATAGTCCGGAAAGGACAACACATATACTCATTACCATATTCACATAGGCTAGACTTCTAGGGTTTAGCCATTACGATCTCGTGGTAGATCAACTCTTGTAATACTCATATTCATCAAGATCAATCAAGCAGGAAGTAGGGTATTACCTCCATAGAGAGGGCCCGAACCTGGGTAAACATTATGCCCCCGTCTCCTGTTACCATCGATCCTAGACGTAAAGTCCGGGACCCCCTACCCGAGATCCACCGGTTTTGACACCGACAGAGGGATCATAGCCGGCAAGGTTACGTTGAGCTGACCCAACTTTGGTGTAAATCAGAGTTCTTCGATCTCCCCCATAATGCGGTCCACGCCCATTAGTTCTTCCAAGGAGAGCATGATACTGAACACGGGTGAGACTAAGCCTTCCAAGAACAATTTCAGAACATCACCCATCCTATATCCCGGGAGACCAGATGAAGTGGATCAACGAGCTACATGAGCTTGCTCGGCCTGCTACCAAGGCCGTCTGTGCGAAGTTATGGCTTCAAGTAGTTGTCCCTGACAACTTCTTCTACCTTGTCATTCGTCTTTAGGAGTCAGCTCGGCGGACCACGGAGTGGAAATCATCGCAACTTGGAAAGGAGCTCGACAAGCTTGGGCAATAGTGAAGGCCCACTACCCCAACCTCAACCTTGCGACGACCAACCTGAAGGGGCCAGACGGGGACGATGTTCTTCCGGACACCTTCTTTGACGCGGTGATGGAGTTCACCAGGCTCACCGGGCAGGACTGCACCCTGGAATTTTTTAGAGTAACTTACCAGATTCTACTCAGTATGTTGAGGAAGTTATGTAAAAACTTTCAGTCTCAACTATGCTAAGTACTTTGGGTGCCAAAACTAGTTGCCCTTAAAAATACTTATTTTTGTGCTTTCGTCGTGCCTTAAAATTTTCTGCACCCGACTTCATGTATTGTGTCGACTAGCTTTCGACTTTAACCCCCTCGACAACCAATAGGCGAACTAAGGCTGCAACAAAGCAGCGCTTGCATTGCCAATGTAGCCGATATAGCGGAACTAAGGACACGCGGTGAAGCAAGGCAACCCTGCTTGGCCAAATATACAAGTCAAAAATCATGACAGAAAAAACCAACAAAATGACTAAACAAGAAAATTGACTAGGCGAGTTAGCAGCGCAAATTCAAATAAAGGCTGTAACATCCCTCAAGTCCGGCCTGGATGGACAAAATCAAACAACAAGGCAAACCGGATAGGGCGAATTATCAAGCACGGTCAAATTAAATAAAGGCATAAAAGCATATAAGATACCCTGACTTGGGGGTAAACAAACTTCATTTAATTCACACAACAATGTCTGGATCAAGCTAAACAATAATCTGAACTAAGATAAATGAAAGGAGCTAAGCATAAAAGTGACATAGCAGGGCAATGTTCCAGGGACACGGCTCGAGGAAGCCCTTATCCGCGTGTCGAATCCGATATGCTCCACCAGAGAGCACTTTGTCAATGATGTAAGGACCATCCTGTGGTGGCGACAACTTGTGCTTCCCCTTCTTGTCCTAAAACCAACGTTAAAACGAGATTTTTGACGTTGAATGCCCAACCTCGTATGCCGTGGGCTTGATAGCGGCGAAGCTGCTGGTGGTAGATAGCTGACCTGGCTACGACGATGTCCCAGGCTTCATCTAGGGAGAGGAACTCTTTATCGGAGCCGTGCTTGAATGCGGTAATGGCCTCTGCGTCCTTGCAGTCCACGATCTCGTCCTTCTTTTTGAGGAGTCGGGTCCAATAGTTACGTATTGACTCATTCTTCCCCTGCTTCATGATACACAGGTCGCTGACATCAGCATATTGGACGTAAGTACCTCGGAAATTTGCCTTTAACTCGATTTGAAGGTCCTCGCAACTTCTGATCGATCCAGAGTGTGAAGCAGATCCTTCCATACAACGAAGTCTGCATTTTCTGTGATCAAGTTGTCGAGACCATGCAACACTTTCTTCTCCATTGCCCATTCTCGAGGCATGTCTGATATGACATCCTCTCCTGGTACAAAATCCATGCTACTTTGCCCTCAGACGACGATGATTTTCTGCAGTGATGGGCATCCATGACGTCCGCTACATCTGCTGGCATGCAAAAGGACGTGACTTATATCATTCTGCTAACGACATGGCTCATTTGAAGGCATCAAAACAGTTGCATTTTCAACAACACACAACCCTCTATCTCGCTCGCGCAAACCATCAAGGATGAGGCTTTCTCCTGGGCTAAGGCCGGTGCCAAGGGTGTTAACACATTAATTTCAGAATAATTTTGTACTTTACATGTCTCTAAAAATAAGATGTTTTGACAGTTCAAATTGCTAAAACGTCTTATATTTAGGAATGGAAGGAGTAGTTGTGTTTGGGGTTGAGCAACATTGTCGTCTTTTGTTTATGTGATGTTTCCTACGCCCGGTTTGTGTATGTAGAATGTTGTAACTCTCTACCCCGTTGTTCCTTCTATGATTATATAATGACTAGAGCATGATGCGCGCTTTGCTGCGCCTATTCTTCAGTCGTGGGTTAAGTCCCCTATGTTTATTTCGTGTGTGGTCTATTTCAATTGTTGGCTCGTTGTGTGTAATTGTCATTTAGTTGTGCTATTTTTCAGGAAAAAAGGATTGCAATATAGAAGTGACAATCATGTTTAAGCATTTTTATAAAAGTATCCAGTGAAAAGGATTGCATATTGCTGAATTATAGTAGTGACAATTGGTTGGCTCGGGACGGGGGCTTGGTGACGGGCGGCGTGGGGCGGGGGCTTG
Source organism: Triticum dicoccoides (assembly GCF_002162155.2). Classification (NCBI taxonomy): domain Eukaryota; kingdom Viridiplantae; phylum Streptophyta; class Magnoliopsida; order Poales; family Poaceae; genus Triticum; species Triticum dicoccoides. The sequence continues at coordinate 252,478,960 of NC_041388.1, forward strand.
CTGGCGGGCGGCGGTGAGGTGGG
>NC_041388.1:252479602-252498115 GCF_002162155.2 Triticum dicoccoides
GGTGGCGAATCAGATGTCGGTGCTGGAGAATCGAGCGGCGACGACGGTGGCGAATCGAGCCCGATTCGAGGCGGGCTGTGGCGACGGAGTCACGGAAACGACAGCGGGATTGGTTGGCGGCCGGATCTAGCACGGGACGACGGTGGCGTGGTGAGTGGGTGGGCGGGCGATGGTCGGAGGAAGAAGACGCACAATGGGGAGAAAAGAAATAAACAACAGTTGGCGTGCGACCAACCGTTTTACATCACCTGCAGGTGGAGATGCAAATTTGCATCTCCAGGTGTTGTATTTTACATCATTTGGCCAGGTGATATTTTTTTTACATCTACATCATTTATTAGAGGTGGCTTTTTGATCTCAAAGATGCAAAAGTTAGTTAGTTAGTTTTTCACCGAGAGGGCACCTCTTGCATCCATGGGCATATGCACCCACTTTTCAAAAAAATGCACTTTAAACACATTTTAAGAAGTCAAAAAATTCAAAAGAAAATTTCACGTATACATGTTCGCAAATGTGTGTGCAGCACAAAAATATTTTTTTTGTTTTGTCTCTGTAAAAAAGACAAATTTCAGTGCTTCTAAATAGCGTTTCACGACATAATTTTTTGTCTTTTTTGCACATGCCATAAAAAAAGTTATTTTTCTGAGAAAATTTATGCACACACATAGAACATGGAGACGTATCCGTGCAACCATTTTCAGATTTTTTTTTAGCATTTAGAAATATGTTTTCCGAAGTGGGTTCATATGTACCCAGGTTTATTCATGCACTTCCCGTTTTCACCTACATTTTCTATTGGAGATGCTCTAAAGGTAGAAGGCACGATCTTACTGGTATAGTATGCAGGCAAGCAGAGCACTTTTGTTTGCTGAAGCACCCTTTCTGACCGATTTATAAATTGGCTCATAAGTATAAGACAATCTGTTGTTTATTTATTTAAGCATTAATAAAAACATTAACCGTAGCATGCAGTAAATTAAGCGGGTTTTTTTTTGCGAGAGCAGTAAATTGATCGGTTAATTATTGACTGTGCAGCATATAGTGTAGTGGCAAAGGATGTTACAAAAATGGTGCACGTCGTGCTGTTAGTGTCAAGTGAAAAAAAAGCATAAATGGGCCAAAAAAAGCCCTCCACAACCCCCAAACCACGAGAGGCCAAAAAATCATGGGAGCTTAGTAACTATAGTAACTACTCCCATGTTTTTTCACCAGCCACGCAACACGCTTATGAGAAAACTAATCATGTATACATTTCTCTGGAGTAGGTAGATACGAGCGTATTCATGAGAAATGTTTTTTCGCCAGCCACGACCCATTAGTCAAGTAAGAGCAATTTTAATAGGGTGACCCATTTCGTCCGCGGTCATTTGTTTGGATCGACGTGGATAGAAGACGGTGCAACGCTTTGATCTAAACGGATACGCGTTCGTTTTTTGTCCGTGAGCGACTCATTTCCGACACATTTTTAAGCCTGATTTGTATCGGTGCGGACACGCGACGGACGCGCGCGCTCGCCTACTCTTGTCCTCGGGCCCGCTGGTCTATGGCACATTGGCCTCCTCTCTCACCTTCCGGCCATCAAGCAACTCTCGCCCCGCCTCCTCCGTCATCGACGTCGCCGCCCATTTTTGCCGGCGACTCTTCCAGCTGCCGTCGCCTCCACATCCGTCTAGCAACGCCCCTACCCCTAGTCGCCCGCCGTCGCCGTTTTGTCGCCGGAGAGCAAACTGGTTCCCGTCGCCGCTTCCCCCACCGCACAACCGCCCGCGACCAAGAAGACGCCCGCTAGCTGGTCTGTGGGCGCCGCGTCTCCCCTTGTCGGCCGTCTCTTTCTTCGACGTCGCAAGCTATTCGACAGTTTGTCAAGGTACGAAAATGGACTCCGCCGACGAGTTCTGTTTTCACAATTTCCTTTGCGACTCCGACGATTCGTCGTCCGACGACGAGGAGGAGATATTGGCTGCCGTGTTGGTCCATCACCACCTCAACAACCAACGGCCGTTATTCAGTGGCTCCATTTCGGGCCACCTTCCGGTTTTGAATCGTAACCGAGAGAGCGGGCATTTCCTTCTCTGGAAGGACTATTTTGATGCAACAAACCCGTTGTTCAAACATCATAAATTCCGCTGCCGGTTTCGTATGAGTAGGCATGTTTTCAACTATATTAGAAAGGGAGTGGTCGGCTATGATGACTACTTTGAATGCAAAGAGGATGCCATCGGCAAGATTGGTTTCTCCTCTTATCAGAAATGCACTGCCGCCATCCAAATGCTCGCATATGGAGTGCCTGATGATCTCATTGACAAGTACGTCCGTATGAGCGAGTCCACATGCCTAGAATCACTGTATAAGTTCTGCAAGGCTGTGATTGCTGTGTTTGGCCCTGAGTATTTGAGAGAGCCGATAGCTGAAGACATGCGTGATTGAGAAACTCACGTGCAACTGCAAAATGATTTGGTTGAGTATATGTGGACTCGTGTTGGCAACCAATAAATGTATCTTCTTTTATTCGTTTGCAAAACTATGTGAAACATTTTTATTTGTATTTGTCTTGTAAAAGTTTACCATTTATTTGGGCGGTTAAACTATTTTGCTTGTTATTTCATTTCACAATATGTTTGAATGCAAATCAATGTAAAATTGGGTGGCCAGCCGGCCATGCCTATACATTTGGGTTGGCATGTTGAGCGTGCTGCCGACCCATATAAACGGACGCCGGACGGACGGTCGACCCAAATGAACAAAAAAATCGCTATCCGTTTGAATGGGCAGTTGCTCTAACTCTCCAGAGCGTGAACCAGACACGCAACACGCTTTTATCTCTTCTCTTGTCCACACGCTCACTTTATTCTCGGGCGACGCAGCCGAAAAACACTTTTTCTCCACTCTCCTCTGCTCGACAACATCCCGCCCTCCCGCCATGCTCTCCGTCGCCATGAGCACCCGCCCCGTGGTCTCCCGCCGCCCACACCTCCCAGCGCGAGCTGCTAACCCCACCCCATCCTCCTCGCCTACGACAGGTGTGTCTCCGCGCTTACCGCGTGTTCGTGCTTCCACTGGCACCCAATCTGCTGTTTTTATGTATATAATAATCACGTGAGAAAAACATTCGCAGAGACTCGTGGAGCCAGGCCGGGGGCCGTGGTGAGGCGGTCGCTCCTCCGCCCGCGCCCGATCGTGCTGTCATGTGTAGCCGGTACTAACCTGAAGCTTACCTTATGTGTACTTTTTTATCTCTTGCTGGCAACGTTTTCGATGCCATGGCTCTGAGAACACTGCTGTTTCTGCGTTCAGTGGGAAGTCTGGTTGCTGCTGGGGCTGCGAATGCTGCCGACCTCGGGGATTCTCTGGTGAGACAACATGGAGGGCCTTCAAATCTGTTTTGTTCTTATCGTTCCTGGATGCTTCCTCCTTGTTCTATAGAAGCTGTTAGTTTTAGGCATTAGCTAAAATCGAACTTTGACTGTCAATATCTACAAAGATATTTGGATTAACCCCGCGGAAAAAAAGAGAAAGATATTTGGATTGGTAGTGTAACACGTAGCCAATTTCATAAGCCGTAATCAGCACACCATGCATCAAAATCAATCAGTACGCTATTGCAAAGTGCTTCCAAACTATCTAGGCTATATCTGTGTTTCCTGTTTCTTGCTTGTTGCATCCCTTGGCAAACCTAAAAGGTAAAATCCTTCTTTACGTGGAGCGATCCCCCCAAACCATTTCTTGTTGTTCAGCTAGGATCATCGGGACTTCTCTTGGCTGACTTAGGCATCGGAGATTGGTTTGGAGGTTTATTGTTTTCAGCTGGGCAGCAAGCTAATGAGGCTGTTCTGGATCAGTTGTCTGCTCTCAGTTTCACCAGGTCAGCTTTCTTTCTCTGCAGTTAATTTGCTGTAGACACAGCATCCTTTAATTTTCTGCTTCCTATCCATACCTCTTTTCTTTCTGACCTTTTCCTCTATTCTCCAGCTTGGCAGTAATTTTTGGTGCTGGACTTGTAACTAGTTTGTCTCCCTGTACACTCAGTGTTCTGCCATTGACTCTAGGATATATAGGCAAGTATAGTGGCTATTCTGAAATGATCTCTTTGACCCAGAATTGGTTAGCACTAATGAATTGATATATCACATCTTTTAAAATCTTCCAGGTGCCTTTGGCTCTGGAAAAGATCGAGCTGAGGTAATTTAAGATAACTAAGCATATTCAGGTTTTGCGTGCCATAAAAGAACCAAAAGAAATTGGTAATGGTTATCTGTCAGAATATGTATGTGCAACATCGTTATCTGTCAGAATATGTATGTGCAACATCTAATCTGTACTAAGACGCTTACATGATTAGTTTGGCTCATTGATAGTCTGTATCATACCTGATACAAATTGAGTTGTTTTTGTTCTATCTAGTAGGTTGTTGGAAATTCAGTTGCTTTCTCATTAGGACTGGCAACAACCTTAGCCATCCTTGGTGTTGCTGCTTCTTTTGCTGGAAAGGCTTATGGGCAAGTAGGACAAGGACTCCCAGTGGCTGCTTCTGGGTTAGGAATCGTCATGGGACTGAACCTACTTGAGGTAAATCACAAACCAAAAGGAAAATTCATAAACTGGGGCATGTTAATCAATTTATCTTTCTACCATGCAGTCTTAAAGCCAAATCGATTAGGAGTTGATTTCATTGTGGTTTCTTTTTTCCTTAAATAATTGTAAAAACATAATCACAGTGGTAATTCCTTTCGTTGAAATTTAAGTTTCTGCTATTGCTTCTGTAATAATATTAGGTATAAGCACACTACCCTAATCCATTTTCTTTTCTGATTATGTTGTATCCGACAGGTAGTTGAGCTACAACTTCCCTCATTTTTCAGCGATTATGATCCTCGAGCTGCTGCAGCTAACTTGCCTTCCAGTGATGTTTCTTGACACTATTTTTTATTTCTTCCCTATATATGTCATTATATTTCTTTTAATCAGTCAGTAATATCTTGCTTTTTCCTAACTGTATTTGGTTGTCAGGTGTACAAGCATATCTTGCTGGCCTTACATTTGCATTAGCAGCATCACCTTGCAGTACACCTGTTCTTGCTACCCTTCTGGGATATGTTGCCACTTCAAGAGTATGCATATACTCCCTCCGTTCCGAATTACTTGTCGCGGGTATGGATGTATCTAGATGTATTTTAGTTCTAGATACATCCATTTCTGCGACGAGTAATTTGGAACGGAGGGAGTAACAGGATATATAAGTTGCCTCAGTACTTTATTACGTAGCTTAAAGCTCAAATGCAGAATTATTTTAATTTTTGTGATAGACTTTAATAGTTTAATTAGTAAAGTTAGTAATTCGCCATGTGATTCACATTTGTTTAAACTCTTCGCTTTCCAATCTGTGTTACCGTACTTTAATATGCTTGGTTAATCTTTTGACATAGTAGTGAACATGTAGTATCGGCTTCCTCCAGCTTATTCCTTCTCTTAAATGATGATGAAGTCTGGTAACTACAACTTCAACGTTCTCCTGTCAGGATCCAATTGTTGGGGGAAGTTTGTTGTTGACATATACAACTGGCTATGTTGCACCTCTTCTCATTGCAGCCTCTTTTGCTGGAGCATTGCAGGTATATATATAGAAATTATTAAGTACAGATAAGATAGTACCAGCAAAAACTAACTTCTAGTTGCTCTTGGACTTCATGAACATCATCATTCTAATAGATCAACCACACATGTTTTTTCTACTTTTGAGTTATGATGGCTGATTAGTTAATTGCCTTCTACAGAGTTTGCTGTCATTCAGAAGATATTCCACATGGATAAACCCCATCAGGTATCTACTTCTTAGTTTTTAGTTCTTACTGTGTCTTGTTTTTCTTTTCTGTTGAGTAAATATTTAACTCTACATGAACTCGCATCATGTACTTTTTGGTCAAGATTCTAAAATCAACTCTCATATTGGTGAACTTAATTTTGTGCATCAAATTGTCAACTTTAACCATATGTGTCCAATTCCTTGTACAAATACAGCGGATATACTTCACAATGCTAAATTACTAACTAAATCCATTCCTGGACTAGCTATGTAATTAAATACTTATGTACACTGTATATTGATTGCCAATTACCAACACATGATAACTGACATATGTAAGAAATAGCTACCCCTTTTTCTTTGGAGGTGAACATTTAAAGCATTTACATTAACTATCTATGTATCCTGTATATTGATTGCCCAGTAACAACACACGATAATTACCCTATGTAAGAAATCGCTAGTCCTTTTTCTTTGGAGGCGAACATTTAATCTACCTTTATTTTACAGATATCAAGCATATTTTGTTTTATACAATTTCACTATCTCAGCTCAGGACTTACAGTTACACTTTTTGTCTTTCTTTTTGGGAAAAGATAATACATCAAACCTACCCTTTTATTCTCCTCTAGAATACTGCTTTTTCCAAAGTACTGTTCTAAACTTATACCAAAAATGGCGCCATTCCTATTCCTCACAGAGGTTCTAACCAAGATCCTATTGTCGAGGAAAATATCCTCAGAAAAATACCAAGAATTCCTTTTAAATTGTATTTTCTATTTGTAGAAATGCATTGCACTAACATTTGCTTGGCAGTGGTGCATTTCTATTGGGTGGAGGTGTTTATACCCTACTGGACAAGCTGTTCCCTGCGACATCAATGGTGATGTGAACTGTAGAGTTGTAGGCCATTGCTGAACAAGAGCCGCTAGACAAGGATCACCATTGTTGCACATGCCAACATGTCTTGCGATGTAAAGTAGCTAAACATAAATGGCAAGGAAGTAGCATCAGTTATTTCTAGCTTTTATAGGAATGCAAATCTGTTTACGGTAACTTAAACATCTTGATCTCAGCAGTCCACAGAAAAGTTTGAGGTTTGACCCCATTCCCTTCAGGGACCCAAAAGAAAACAACAACACGATAAGTAAATATCTACATGCCCATCTACTATGTATGAACTTGATACTACTCCCTCTGTAAACTAATATAAGAGCGTTTAGATCACAGAGGGAGTATATGATTTGTGCAGTTACCTCAGCAGGTTTTGTTACAGGGGACATCAGCACAGAATCATTCTGTTTTTTACAACCTGCAATAATCAAATCACAGAGAAACATAATACTCCAACTTGAATGGGCTCCAACTTAAACCAGCCTGCTCCAAATATGTGACTAGGTGCTTCCCTGTTTACAGCTCCATAATTCATGCAGGACTTAACATGAACTGAGTAGGAATTTTCTGTACTCTTCATGGAGATTTTGTTCTCAGGCATAACTTCCATCGTTTTTTTACGCGTCAACGGCGGGCTTACGCCTGCCTGAACTTTATTACCAACCGAATAGCCCAGAACATAGTTCAGAGTTACATTGAGGGAGAGGGGGGATTACAGAGGAAGAGTACAATAGTTTGATGAAGCTATAACTTCCATCGCCAATTTCCATATGATCAGCATTCTATCAGCCGGGGATTCATTTCCATATTATCAGCATTCTATCATCCCGGAATTCCTGTTTTCAAATGCCATACTTGTTATTAACATAAAAATATACTTGATTTCACTATTTGTTTGCTATTATTTAAGATAGTAAATCACTTGTTCATTGTGAAGTTTGTTACTCCTCGAGATGCCCGTCGGAGCAAGAGCTTCCTTGCATCAATAGCTATTCCCTCTGGCTGCATTTCAAAGAATTGGGATAATTTCAGAAAGGTTGAGGAAATTTTAGTTTCTTGGTTCTTTCTCTGGTTTCTAACTTCACATCACCTCTTCTGGAAACCAAACCCCTGGCTTTGTGCTGCCTTCTAGAACTGCTAGAGCAAATGCGGCCGCTGCATAGCCCACGGATCTGAATGTCCAATCTAAACTGCTTAGCTTCAATGTAACGATACTGGCAAAACAATGTTGGGCACAAGCAGGGGCTATACTTCAACTTTATTAAATGCATCGTGTTTGTGTTATCCGTATTAAAATTGTTATCCGGAGTATTTTATATGTTAGAACTTGTAGATTTAAAACGTAGATTGGGAAACTAATTTAGTAGGTCTATGTCTACCAAGATGGCTTGTGCCGGAAAATTGTGCTTACACGGATAGATTGTTGTGAGCAAATAATCCAGTGGTGGTGTGCCCATTTGAACTTTCGAGATCAATCTGCTCAAACAAAACCAAATTGATTAAGTGGTATTCAACAGTTCTAATACACTGCCCTGGGCATTGACACAACAAACTTAATACATAACAAGTGTGCAAGTACTCACTCTTATGGCGATACGCTCTCCTACAATCCCATCAATAACTCGAGTGAAAGGGTCAACGCACTCAGCAAACTTTAGAGTGACATTTTTATCTCTCAAAAGGTCCAGCATATAGATGTGAGAGAACGTCGTACCCTGCCTAGGGCGACGGTTGCGTGTTATATAGAGCGGGGCGCGACTCCCGTCGTACCCTGCCTAGGGCGACGGTTGCGTGTTATATAGAGCGGGGCGCGACTCCCGTATAGCGTACAGAGAAGATTACATTGTTAGGATCCTTAACTTGGAGCCCAAGGGATAGACTAGAGAGATGGAGATAGTTACAAGAGATAAGATGAAATCACAACTAACTACCCTAGTCTAGGCTCGGTGGAGACGTCCTGGTTGAACCGGACCTTGCACGCCATATCTGTCGCTTAACACCCTCTCTTAATCACAACTGTATAAGGTTGAGATTACGCTTGAATTCTTCAAAATTCCTTGTGGGCAACGCTTTTGTAAAGCCATCTGCAACTTGGTCTCGTGAATGAACAAATCTGATTTCTAATTGTCTGTTTGCAACTCTTTCTCTGACAAAGTGGAAATCTATCTCAATATGCTTTGTTCTTGCATGGAAAACTGGGTTAGCAGATAGATAGGTAGCACCCAAGTTGTCACACCACAAACATGGAACTTTGGTATGCTTCACACCAAGTTCTCTTAACATAGACTGAACCCAGATAATTTCTGATGTAGCATTTGCTAATGCTTTATACTCTGCTTCAGTGCTTGACCTAGATACAGTAGCCTGTTTTTTAGCACACCATGATATCAAGTTTGGTCCAAAGAACACCGCAAAACCACCTGTGGATCGTCTATCATCCACACATCCTGCCCAATCAGAATCAGAAAATGCACTGACAAGATTTGATGATGACTTGCTGAAAAAGAGATCAAGCTTCATAGTATGTTTAACATATCTCACAATGCGCTTTGCAGCAGTCCAGTGAACTGTGGTGGGTGCATGAAAAAACTGGCATACTTTGTTGACAGCAAAAGATAAATCAGGTCTAGTCAAGGTTAAATACTGAAGAGCCCCAACTAAACTTCTGTATCTAGTACTATCTTCTTTGTAAACCAACCCTTCTTACCAGGTCAAGTGATAATTTTTCAGTACTTGAGAGGGGGGTCAAAGATGGTTTGCATCCTTGTAAACCAACCCTTCTTACCAGGTCAGCAGCATATTTTTCTTGAGATAGGTGGAGGCCATCTTCATGTTTCTTTACCTCAATACCTAGAAAGTAATGCAGGTCTCTCAAATCCTTGAGAGCAAACTCAGCATTTAAGTCTTTTAACAACCCTGTCACTGCTTCATTTGATGAACTTGTAACAATGATATCATCCACATAAATCAACACAAATATTGATGTATTTGACTTATTGTAAATAAACAGAGATGTATCAGACTTGGAAGGAGTAAAACCAAGTGCTTGCAATTTCTGACTCAGACGTGAGTACCATGCTCTGGGAGCCTGCTTTAGTCCATATAGAGCTTTATCAAGCTTGCACACATAGGAAGGCTTACTCTTGTTCTCAAACCCAGGAGGCTGTTTCATGTATACTTCCTCTTCCAGAACGCCATGAAGAAACGCATTCTTGACATCCAGTTGTCTAAGACTCCATCCCCTGGATACAGCAATAGACAGTACAAGACGAATAGTTGCGGCTTTAACAACAGGACTAAATGTGTCCTCATAGTCAATACCATACCGCTGTTTGAAGCCTTTTGCAACCAACCTGGCCTTGTAGCGATCTATAGTTCCATCAGATTTTCTCTTTATTCTGTAAACCCACTTGCAATCAATTAGATTTTTACCTCGCCGTGGGGGAACTAAATGCCAAGTTCTGTTTTTCTGAAGTGCCATGTATTCTTCTTCCATGGCCTTTTTCCACTTTTCATCACCAAGTGCTTTATCAAGAGTGTCTGGCTCACCTGTAGAACAAGTTAGACCAAATTTGGTTATTTGCTTATAATTAAGAGGTTTAATTACCCCTTTTTGCAGCCTTGTACGTGAAGGAAGTGGAGGAGCTGCACTGTTGCCCTCCACAGAGGATCCAGCCTTTGGTCGAGGCGCTCCCGAGGCGGATACTCCTGGCGCGGTTTCTGGAGCAGCAGGATCTTCTGCGGCACCATCGGTCGGTGTGGTCATGTCGAGCGGAGCAGAAGATCCCGAGCCATGCATGCGATCTACGTTGGACCCATCATGACACAATGATTGCGCGGGCCCGGCAGAATCCACGCCGGATCGCGCGTCCGCGGCAGGATCGGCACCGGATCCTGTGCCTACACCAGCTTCCGCGCCTGAAGGCCCACCTGGCTGGCGGCGCACGTAGTGGCGGGGTCCGCCCGCTGGCCAGCGAGGCGGAGGTTGGCATGTGTCGCCAGCTGATTGGCGCGGAGCGGATGGCGCGCCTGGCGCAGTGGGAGGTGCCCGCATGGCAGTTGCGGGCTGGCTGCTGCCGCGCCCGGCAGTTGGGGCGAAACCCGACGCGCTGACGCCCTGCTGCAGCACAGATCCCGTGGGGGATTCACTGGCGCGCTGCTGGGGCACCGATCCCGAGGCGGATATGTCCTCCATTCGGTGGCACATGAAATATCGCTCGTTTGGAGCGTATTGTGCACTGTTTTGAGGATTTCCTTCGCCATTTTCTTCAACGTTTGCATCTGCATCAGTACAGGACTCAAGAGCAAGGTTATGAGGATTAGTCAATAGTGGATCATCACAATCATTTTCCCCTTGATGAGCGCCGGTGAGACTAGATGGTAGAAGAAGTATTTTTTGACGTAGAAGAGCTCCGGCATTGGGGTGAAGATTTGCGAAGGGAAATTTTGTTTCATCAAACACTACATCTCGGGAGATATAGACACGACCCGTGGGAATGTCAAGGCACTTGACGCCCTTGTGTTGAGCACTATAACCAATAAAAGCACACTGTTTGGATCTAAGCATGAGTTTGCGATCATTGTAAGGGCGAAGATTTGGCCAACGGGCGCATCCAAACACATGAAGTGACGTGTAGTCTGGTTTGGTGTGAAGAAGCCTTTCCATGGGAGTTTCATTGTTAATGACACGACTAGGTAGCATGTTTATAATGTGGACAGCAGTGAGGAATGCCTCGTCCCAAAATTTAAGGGGCATGGAGGCGCCGGCTAGAAGAGAAAAACCAACATCTACAATATGTCGATGCTTGCGCTCGGCTGACCCATTCTGTTGATGGGCATGAGGACATGAAACATGATGGGATATGCCAAGTTTCTGAAAAAATGAGTTTAGCTTCTCATATTCCCCTCCCCAATCAGATTGGAGAGAAAGAATTTTACTGTCAAATTTTCTTTCTACAAGAGCTTGGAAATTGAGAAAAACTTGGCAAACATCCGAACGTTTCTTAAGGAGATAGATCCACGTGAACTTGCTATAGTCGTCAATGAAACTCACATAATATGTATGTCTACCAACAGAAGAGGGAGCAGGCCCCCAGACATCAGAAAAAATGAGCTGTAAAGGTTTGGTAGAAATACTTGTAGAAATTGGATAAGGCAATTGGTGGCTCTTGGCCCTTTGACACGAATCACAAATTGTTTCAACATCACGATCCCCAACATATGGGAGTTTATTTTCCTAAGCAAACGCTCAACTAAAGAGAAACTTGCATGACCTAATCGATCGTGCCACCGTGTTGAAGACACTTTGGTGGCACTAAGAACTTGTTTATTGGATCTTCTAATCTCCGGAATCAATGGGTAAAGCCCACGAACGCATCTACCTCGATACAGCACCCTCCTCGTTGCCTGATCCTTGACCAAAAAGAAGAAGGGGTGAAATTCAAGAAAGACATGATTATCAATGGCAATGCGATGGATAGAAAGAAGATTTTTGTTGGCACTAGGGACATGCAAGATGCATTTGAGATGAATTTTTCTATGAGGGGTTTTAATAATTGAGTGACCAATATGACCAATCTTCATACCTTCTCCACTAGCAGTGTGGATGTGATCTTGGCCGCGGTACTTCTCCCGCATGGTCACCTTCTCCAGCTCACCGGTGATGTGGTTTGTGGCACCGTTGTCGACGTACCAATTTGTGTCGACGCCGTAGGAAGCTTCAGCAGCCCCGGCCACCTTTTCATCTTGAGATGATTCTTCATCTTCATCAAACCGGTACCAACAATCTTTTGCAGAGTGGCCCAGCTTACCGCAGATTTGGCAGCGGATAGCATCAGGCCGAGACTTGTTGGTGGAGCCATTAGATCGGCGGCCGCCCTTGGTGTTGGAGTAGGAGGGTCGGCCACCGCTGCGTGCGTTGTTGTTGCTGCTGATGTTTCCCCCGCCAGGGCCCCTGCTATTCCCGCGAGGAGGGCCACGAGGACAAGAGGCAACGCCACGCCTGCGGGTGGCGACATTTGCCGAAGACTTGAAGCCGCCACCGGTCCCAGCCCCTTGGAAGAGGGCCACTCGTTGATCGAAGTTGCTCATCTGAGCGAACAATTCGTCAAGAGTGACTGGGATGACACGAGCATCAAGGGCAGAGACCAGTGGCTGATATTCCATGTCCAGGGCGTTGATGATGTAGGAGATGAGCTCGTCTTCATCTAGGGGTTTGCCGGCCGCCGCGAGCTCGTCGGCGAGAGATCGCATGTGTGCGAAGAAGGTGGCCACGGATTGTGTGCCCTTCTGCGCGTTGGTGAGCGCCGCCCGGATGTTGTTGACGCGGGACAGCGAGGTCGACGAAAACATCTTCACCAGCGCCGACCACAGCTCGTGTGCATGGACGATCGACGTGACCTGCACGAGCACTTCCTTCGAGAGGTTATTCAGGAGATATCCCAATACCTGTTGATCCTCCCGGATCCACACGTGGTGGAGCGGATTTGGGATGGACTCCTCCTTGCCATCCTTGTCCTTGGTGACGACTTGGCCGGCTCGGGTATGCTTCCATCAACATACCCGAAGAAACCAGCACCTCGGAGCTGCGGCGTGATCTGGGTGCCAGATGATGTAGTTGGTGCGGGTGAGGCGCTCGGTGATCTGGCCGGAGAGGGTTGAGTTGGAGGAGCCGGAGGAGGCCATGGTAGGAGGTTTGTGGCAATGGAGGAACTAGATGAGATGGAAGAGGTAGGCTCTGATTACCATGTGAGAGAACGCCGTACCCTGCCTAGGGCGACGGTTGCGTGTTATATAGAGCGGGGCGCGACTCCCGTATAGCGTACAGAGAAGATTACATTGTTAGGATCCTTAACTTGGAGCCCAAGGGATATACTAGAGAGATAGAGATAGTTACAAGAGATAAGATGAAATCACAACTAACTACCCTAGTCTAGGCTCGGTGGAGACGTCCTGGTTGAACCGGACCTTGCACGCCATATCTGTCGCTTAACAATAGACAGTTGTTTTTCTAGCTTAAGATTATACTCCAAACTTACTTGGTGCCAAATAATTTCCTAGTTTCAAATTAAGCTCGATGCTGGTCCTTATAACACCTCCATCTACATGATTCTTTTCAAGAAGTCAAAACATTTATTACTATCAATTTCATTTAATAAGATGAAGTTGCCAAATTTCGATCTCCATTTTCCTGAAGGAAGCTTTTTCTTGGTACTCATACCTTGTAACCTTTGGTTGGTACAAGTATCAGTAACACAATTTTAAGATGCGGGTTTATCAGTACCCTTCTTATTTTGTGTTAAACTTTGACCTTAGATTTGATTAGTAGCAAAATATAAGTTATATGCCATAAAAATATATGGGTAGATTCGTATTTGACTGAAGTTTTCAACGATATTTTTTTGGTTACATATAAATTATATCTTGTCAGTTAAATCTATTGTCAAACTTTGACCCAAAGTGCGAGGGAGACTAATAAACCAGGTCGGAGGTAGTAGTTAATTTGAGAAATAACACATACAAAAGGCAAGAAGTTTGCGAACGTTTCCATTCCCCAATTCCAGATGAAAGGATCTGAACCAAATCGAGCACGAACAGTTGGCAGACCTAAATTTTTGTGTGTGCTCTTCACCTCCGGTAAGTTCCTGCATTTGTTCAAGTAATATCACAGTGGATTTCTTTTTCTCAAGTATGGGAGGGGAAACCATGATAATGGCTTGTTGCAGAGGAACATATAATTTGTTTTCCCATGGTATAGTAGAGGTACCACACACCGCATTTTTAATGAAATAAACTTGCATTGATCAAATTTCATAGGGATAAATTATTATAATCTGTGTTCGATGAAATGGAAACAATATATTCAAGGACTTACATCAAGTAAACATATTTCTTCCCAATCCCTTTTCCAAAATCAATGTTGCGAGCTCCACTGTAGGGTTTTAGTTTGATTTCGCTCCCTGGGTTTGTTCATAAAAAGATCAGGCAAGGCGAGGTTCATTTCTATATATTCACTGAATATTATAAAAAAAAGGACAGCAAGTCCAAATGCAAGGGAGCCTTTATCATAGGCAATTACATCCTCCCCAAGAAGTAACAAGCTTGTGCCCAACGTAGTTGGACCTGCACCACCTGTACTTGCAATGTAATAGAAGAATCTGTAGGAGGATTTAGTAAGATAGGCTTGACCAAGGCTGCACATTAGGTTTGAAACAAAAGTGAGTTTTCACATCATTGGCGGTTCCCAAGTTTGTCAAACGTATCTTCCTGACCTGAGTGTTTCTGGTTCACCACCACTCTCGCCTTTTGCAGTACGTACAAGCTCAGCTGCCATCACTATCATACAAAACGATCGAGTTACAAACTAAGAATACAATTTTCAAAAGAAAATTCAAAGGGTTCAAACTAGGGATGCAACATGGCGTCGCATAGGCCGGCACAGGTGAATCGTAGTAAGTACAAATTGAACTAACCCATCACAACTCAGCCTCTGAGAGTGCGTCGGTCCGGTGTGGGACCTAGTCTCGGTGTGTGGCTGGGCTGGGGCATCCAGCTTTAGATGTTAGGGTTTGATGGTATTAGGCCTGAATATTCGGCACACCTTCATCAATGGGATAGGAGTAGCAATAGGTGTTGCCTAGTTGGTGGCTTCAGGTTGACTGATGTATTTATTTGTATGACCTATGTGAATAATTAATAAGATGGCCGCATGCATCGTCTAGATGCAGAGGCCGGGGGTCTATCCTCCTTTTTTCAAAAAAAAAACTCATTTATAACTAAATCACCTAAGTTTGCATACCAGGCGGATCGGGCGCTGCCCTGCACCCTTAGTTGAAAGTTGAAACATAGGCTCTACTAATCGAGCGTCAATATTCCCATTCTGATTGCATCTGCAGTTGCAGAGCTTTCTCAGGCATTTATATTTAAATCTTGTGAACTGAATATGTACTCATCAGGGGTTATTCACAAATTGAATACTCAATTTCCTCATCAATCTGTTACATTACCTAGATTAATCTGAGCATTACTATTAGTTGTTCATAACTGAAGCTTTATCATAGATGTGGTGGTGTGTCTGGTGTATGATTTGTAAAAAAGGATGAAACATGAACTACTGTATGTAGTTGAGGTTCTTATAATATGCACCGAGAATTAGTGTACGTAGCAAGCATTTTTTTTTTTTGATACAAATCGATGGAGAAATTATGTGTGAATGCAAGAAATAAGACCATTGCTCACTCCAGGAGATATCCCTGCAGTTATGAGAGCTGGGACGCCGGAAGCTCTTGCTTGTTCATGGAAAGATTTTGCCCTCCATGAATAGTCCACTCCATCGCAGATATCAGTGTACCTTGTCTGGTCGGCAAAAGTTGAGCATGCAAATTAACTTAGGGCTTCTCAGATTTATATACAGAAATACTGCAAGCGTCGAAAAAATAGAACTAGTTTTGAAAAGTTGAAATAATTGAATACCACTTATATATTTACGTACAGTTCAGCATCAAATATTTCATGGCCCCACCCACCTTGGTAAATATTGCTGCCTGCAGGACTGTGTATTTGTCATCCCTCTGGAATGGTCCAGCCGCATGAACCACCAAATCCACACCTGTGAAACAAAATAAATGAAGTGTCTATTTTTGTGAGGGAAAATAAATGGAAGTATCTACGGAGTAGCTATTATTAGACTAAAAATATTTTGTTCATCCATCAAATTATTCCCATGGTTGGATTCATATCGCATGTCTATGAATGTTTGGAACACCTTGGGAGTTAGCGTAATATTATTGAAGAGGACCAAAGTCGCCCGCCAGAGCCAGAACAAGCCAACGACAACTAATTTAGGATCACATCGTCCCCCTGAAGAAGAATGCTACAATGGGTAATGGAAAACCATCCTAAATCCGATCAGACAGAATTGAGGAGGCCTTACCTCATCACCTTCTCGACAAGGCCAAAGTTGGTCATGCATTGCCTAACAGAGAAGAACCAAGGAGACCAACAAAACACAGCAATCCACTTCGCGCAACAATGCAGTCCATTTCGCGTAACAACGCATCCCAAAACTACCTAGACGAGACGTAGACAAAACTGGGCCCAAGATCCAGCCCTGGATTCTTTGTTCATGTTCCAGGCACATCCTTGTGTAGCTTTGCGCCTCAAGAAAATCGTGGTTGTGTCGCAAAACCTCATGAAAGAAAATTGATCCTCCCTCATTCCCCCGTGTATAGGGATGGCAGTTTTGCCCATGGGCATGGGTACCCGCGGGTATCCTACCCGAAAACAATGGGTATGGGCAAGACTTGAAGAGATTTTTTACCCACGGGTAATGGGTTCCCATACCCGCAAAATATATGGGTAGGGCATGGGTAAGAAATTGTGCCCATGAGTAACCCAATGGATACCCAGAAAAAATTAATAAATGAAAATAACTCCTATAACATGTGGGTTTAACATCCAACTCATATGGTCCAACCCTAAATCTCCTATTCCTTAAACAAGTCATAGCTCATAGGCTCATAATCACCCGCTCGCCACTCCTCATACGTCCTACGTGACTCCTCAAAAAGATGAAATATCGACTCTTTACTACTAGACTCTTGTCGAACACTCGATTCAGCGATCCCCAATTCCCACCACCGCCTTCCACTACGTCGGCCTTCCACCAACCGCTACTCATACTCCCATGATGCCTCCAAGAGGCCACCCACTGGAGGAAGCCACATACGTGCTATACTACTCTACCACGATCACTTGAATTTTGAACTCATTTCTCTACCTCTTAAGAATTTGAATGCTATATATTGTACCCAATGGATATTCATTGGGTATAGGATACCCGATGGGTATGGGCATGGGTGTCATTTTATACCCATGGGTATTGAAGTGGGTGGGTATAAAAAGTTTCTATGGGTATGGATTTGAGTAGAAGGAAGTTATACCCGCCCATACCCTACCATTGTCATCCCTACCCGTGTAGGAAGGCAAACCAACCATGATGGCTTTGCGAGCAAGCAAGGCTGCAAAGATGGCCTTTTGTAGAGGATCTCTGCCTACTCTACTTTCCTATCTAGGACTTCAATATACAAAATATATACTATTACGAAGAATAGATTGCTGTTGACAAAGAATTTTCTTAGTATTTAGTTAGGTATTTGCATTCAAAATAAGAAAGGAATATATTAAGAACTTGTAGAATAAGCATTAGGGACCATGCAAAAAAGATTAGGGATTAATTTGGATTGCGCTATATCTATCAAAGAGTATACAATAATGATGGATTTGGTAAATCAAATCCATCAAAGCTCCACATGCCCTCCGCTGACACTAATAAGCATTGTTGGACTGATGAGGACTACGAGAAGCTATTTTATGTTGTCGATGAGGCCATCCCATTGCCACATCCGATCAGACACCTAGACTGAATCCTAGCCTGAGCTAGAGCTACACACACACACCACACAACCAACCCAAAACCAGGGTCCCCCCCACCTTTCTGGCATCGAAAGGCAGCCAAAGGTGAACGGCATAGTAGCATCCCTTGCATAAAATCCCTAGCTGCCTTACTTTCATGAAAGGTGGAAGATGAGAAAAAACACTATTTTATGCATAATTATGTGTCCTTTCCGAGTTATGTAGCTAGCCGCAATCAAGTTACGACAAAGGAAATTTGTTGATTGTTAAGAGACATTCCCATTATGATTTTGCTGCTGAATTAAGACTTTCAGGACCAATTATCCATGTCTACCTTTTCTCTAAGTTTTTTCCTATAAAATATTTCATATGTGACAGTAATGAAGCCGCATGCGTGCAAGTCAAAC
>NC_041388.1:252498438-252499621 GCF_002162155.2 Triticum dicoccoides
ACATGTGGTGAACAATTAAAATAGTTTTAGGATCGAACTAGACATAAAGAAACATACAAGGGACATGAAAGAGAAATAAAATAGACATAAACTAAGGAAGACAATATAAAACACATACATAGGCTATGAGGATGTAGAATGGCTGAATGGGACAGTGTCAATCTTTTCAATAGTGAAGATAACAGATTTAAACCCCACAAAGGAGAGACAGGTAGCAAGGACGGGAAAACATTGTTTTCTTCTTCCACTCTTCATAACTTTAGAAAAATAACATTACCGAGGTACCGAGAAATGATACTCCCTCCGTCCCAAATTTCTTGTCTTAGATTTGTCTAAATACTGATGTTTCAAGTCACGTTTTAGTATTAGATACATCCATGACGAATCTAAGACAAGAATTTTGGGACGGAGGGAGTATTAACTTAGGGAGAGTATATTACATAGAGAAAAGATATTTTTGTAAAAATGCCTAAGGTCATATACAAAATATCATAGATCCTTCCAAGCACATCCTTATAGAAAAATAACATTACGTTAAAATCCTTGGGGGTGTTGAAGTCCTCTTTCTCCTGCATCCATTAGGGGCGTGCCGTGAGGGTAGCTCGATGCCGGGCATACGCCTCAGCAGAGCAAACTAGTTTAAGCCTAAGAGCTTGTAAAAGAAGCAGCTGAGAAGTCGTCGATGCAGACATGAGACATTGGTGGCTGCGATATGCAAAGAAAATCACCATCTTGGACAAGAAAACACAGAAAAGGGCCTGTAGAAACTCCAATGAACTCGAAAGTCGGTTGAATCCAACCGGATCCACCGGAAACCCAAAACGACCAGATCCCGAAATACCCGTAGGAGACACAGTTGCACAATCTCTCCGCCTCCAACGATAAGCACACCAACATAATGGGAAAAGAGTGGGGAGGACATTATTCCTACACTTGTTCACTGTCAACGAGACAAATCACCCATGCCTCTGCATGCCAGATTTGGATCTGGCGCCGAGCTCATCGCTGCCTAAGACCATGCACCAATACCCTCGTTTTTGGTGGCCTAGCCAGGCGGGGCGGCCGTTGAAGATCATCGCACTGGAACACCAGCGCCGCCGTCGAGCATCGTCTGTCGAAGACTGCACCTCTACTATTCATCTCCGTTGTGGAACCACAACATCTCACAGACTCGTCCACCCCC
>NC_041388.1:252500007-252524178 GCF_002162155.2 Triticum dicoccoides
AACAACCTTCCCACCTATCATCAGCGCCGCACCTGGCACCAACGAGAGGGGAAGAATACAAGGTGGCGGCTAGGTTTCAGCCCCTGCCTTGACCCTCTCTCACGAAGTGCTTTCTTACATAGAAAAAAGTTGTTCACCGACTGCTTGCAACTGCAGTTGCACGCCGCATACCGTGTGCAACAGTATGTTTATCAGCTGCGCACAACTTAAGTTGCACGCACGTACCTATGTAAAAATGCATGTTGGCCATCCATGTGCAACTGCTCTTGCATGTCCACATACCCATGCACAACTGCATGTCCACTGGCTGTGGGCATCTATATTTACAATTTTTAAATACATTAAAATGATTGAGAAACAAAAAAGAGGAAAAAGGTAAAAAGAAGAAAATAGTAATAAAGATGCTAATGTCACCTTGATGACTTAGTTAATTCTCATTTAGATGGGAGCTAGCCGCATCCTTTTCTATAATGATTCATTTGCAATCTTTTTGGAGGAAATTTCCATCCATTTGAATTCAAACTTGCTATGTTTATTTGTTTCTCTAAGGCGTGTCAGCCATGTATTACACCGTTTAATACCAATGACATCTCAACGGTAGCCCGTCAATGATGTAAGTTTTTTTTTGAGGATCGACGAAAGTTTTCTGTAGTACTTCTAGGCTATGTTTTAACTTTAGACCGACCATAGTAAGAATAACTTTATGAGTAACATAAGCTCCAACTCGCAAAATTGTCTATGTGACATTGAGTTAATGAGGAGAGAGACAAATTTAGTAATTTAGCTAGTTACCGCAATATCACATATCCCAATACATATGAGTCTATAACATGATAAATGAAGTTCTGCATGACGCCACACTTAGGCTCTGTTTGGTTCATAAGTCCTAGGACTTTTTCTAGTCCCAACTAAAAAGTCCCTAGTCCCTAAAAAGTCTCTGCCTGTTTGTTTTCAGGGACTAAAAAGTCTCTAGTCCCTCCCTAGAGGTTATTAAATGACATGTAAAAGACCATGTTACCCCTAGTATACAGAAAAATAACAACCAAACAACACCATGGGGTGACGAGGTAATGGGTGCAGGGAGGGGCATTGTTGGAAAAGTCTCAAAAAGTCTCAAAAAAGACTCTCCTTGAGAGTCTTCTTCATTTAGTCTCAAAAAGCAACTTTTAGTCCCTAGCAATCCCTCTTGTTTGATTAAAAAGTCTCTAAGAGGGACTTTTTTTAGTCTCTACACCAAAAAGTCTCCGGAAACAAACACCCCCTTATATTACTACCCATTATGAAGTTAGTAACATAGCCTAGTATAATGTGTGTTACTCGAAATTGTGCAGAAGCACTTGGCGACCATGCTCACTGGAATCATGCCATCAAATCGTCTTGGGATCCTCACCCACTATAATAGCCCCATTATATTCATGTCTTTATCATGTATAGTAGTATTTATCTTTCCCCTGTTCAATTAGCTGACGTGAAGCATGTTCAATTAGCTGATGTGAAGTACACACGTTTTGTTCCCACACAGCAAAGTTTCTATCTGGTACACTGTTCCAACCCCGCCGACAGAAGTTTCATTTATGTCATTTAATATTGCTGGTGCACTTTCAACGTGAACAGAAAAAGATGCTCTCCCTTTTTACCACTTACTACCTCTGTTTTGATTTATTGGTTTCTTTTGTAATTTGTGTTAAATTTTGATCAAAGATTTAACTGATAAATATTAGTGCATGTCAACAAAAATTATATAGTCAGATTCGTATTTCAATATAGTTTTTAATGGTATAATTTTTAGTGACACGTATAAACATTTTATTAGTTAAATTTATAGTCAAAATTTGACACAAATTACGATGAGAACCAATAAACCTGAACGGAGGTAGTACACTTCAAAATTTTGAGTCTAGACATATAATGTAATATAAATAATTTGATAATAAGGTGCTTGGATTCTCGGTACGTGCAGAGATTTTCTTGCCCAACCCATTCGACTATGGTTGAGATGGTTAGGTGGACAGTGGTATCCCCAATCCACCAGGGTTCAAATCCTGGTACTCGCATTATTCCTGAATTTATTTCAGGATTTCCGGCGATGCGCTTTCAGTGGGAGGAGACGTTTCCGTCGACGACTAGGCGCCTACGGTGACTTCGTAAATCTCAAGATGATATACCGGCCCAATCTCTCGAAGGTGCTCGTAGGGGTAGGGTGTGCGTGTGTGCGTTCATAGGGATGAGTGTATGCGCGTGTATATGAGCGCTTGTGTCTGTACTGATGCTAAAAAAAAGACACATCAATCGTAAATGCACTGCGTCTAGGCCACTAGACAGAAGCATGCATGGTTACGCGTTCTACCGGCCATGAGTGATCTGGTTCCAATTAGATCCGCAGAAAGCGCCAAAGTGCTAGTAATAATCTGAACACAAAAGTAAAAGAAAACTTCCTGGAATAAAGACCATAGATGAGAAAGTTACCATTTGTTTTATTTTTTTCCATTCTATTGAACACACCGGTAGCTAATTCGAGCGACAAACTGACAAGTCATGAGATAAATCTCGCTTCATTTAGAAACTCAATCCACGTTCATCTTCCTCTTCTTGCACGCGATGCTATTATGAGTAAAATGATTTACGAGGAATTAGTTGATAATCCATTTCTGAGCCCAGACTTATTTGCATCCACGCTGGAAAAAAATCAAAACAAATACAAAAAAATTTCAAAAAAAAGCTTCATTTTTTTGCATGGTAGATAATTTAATGAGTGAGGACCGCTCCAATTTTCAATCATTTGGACATTTGAGCAGCTCTCGGCAAAAAAGACAAATTCGGGGTCCGAAAAAAGTCTACTTTCATGCACTGTTCTAACCCAATTTGTCTTTTTTGTTGAGAGTTACTCAGATGTCCAGTTATTTGAAAATTGGAGCAGACCTCACTCAATAAATTTTCTACCATGCAATTATTATTTTTGGTTTTTTAAAATTTGTGATTTTTTCTGACCAGGTGCAGATGAGCCTGGGCACCGGAACGGCTCGGAATTATAGCCAAAAAATGACTATTTTGTTTTTGTGCACGTAATCTATTTTGTGCACATAATATAACCTCTTATTATTTTTTTGACACTAGACAATGGGAGGAAGAGGAATAATGGCGGGGCGAAGAGAATCAAAGGGTCGAGCTTTGCGTTGGATCTGACAATGACAATAGAGAGTACAGTTTGTGTAATTAACATGACGATAAAGTATCGGTGGCTCAATAGTCTTCAATAGTCTTCACAGTCCAATAAATGTCCAAGGTGTTGTACTTACAGTACGGCTTCTGGTTCTAATTTATTGTCTCCAAACAGGTAACATTGTGTCACTCTAGTGTATTCAATAGCAACAATTCATTTCGTCCAATTACACATTGACCCCTAGATAGCAGCACAACGGCTAAGATTCCAATGAGCGTCGTCACCGAGTGCTCCAAATTCGCGTCTTTATATTATTCTTGAAGTTATTCTTCATTATGGCTAGTCTTAATAATAGCGCATACATGTAGCCTCTGCAACTGTCTTTAACTTTTCAGCTTCCTTTTCCATGCATGCAAGATTAAATACATCCTTTAGTTGTGTTTTTAGACACGTGATAGCCTCGGTTTATTTCTAAATATAACGCCGGCTTATCATAATGCGTCTTGGTCGCGTGTATCTCCGAAGACATCCTTTGCATCAAGATGGTAGTCCACGAACCAACCTATGGTTGGATAGTTAGCAGGATAATGATATTGATGCTCGTATTTTTCTGAATTTATTTTAGGCTTTTTGGTAATGTGCGTTCATTGAAAGGAGATGTTCCCGTTGACTATGAAGGCATATGTGACGATTTCGTCAGTTTTAAAATGATGTGCCGGCTCAGTTTCTCGGGGATGCTCATAGAGATAGGTGTACGTGGATGCAATGAGTATATGCTCATATATGTGAGCGACTTTGATTGAACCGTGTTAAAAAAATAGAAGAAATAATGCCCTCTTAAAAAAAACTAGAGGAAATACTCACCCTCCAACACGGCTTTCAGCCTGCTTGTATTGCGAATATCAACGTGGATGAACTCAGATCGTTCTCCGAGCTTAGATACCAGCGACATACCTTTCTCCCTGGCAGAAAAAAGAAAGCATCCAAAATTAAATTGATTGTGCCTTTTGATTATCAAAAAGAGGCTTTTCAGCGAGACCAGATTTACAATAAAGTCCATCTTGATAATAAGCCAGACTGTTGTGCGCGAAGTGCTACGGCTATAGACGATCAACTCATAACCAATCCTGTTCTGCAGACGGCTACAAAGAGTAAAAGAAATCTCCCTAGCATCGTTTCCAGCCAACCTACGAATCTTTTCTGTACGGGCATGATGTGATGATCTATCCATCTCGCGTGCTGTAATCATCGACACTGCCTCCGCGCTATCCAACTCAAACAAAATAGATAGGTTAGATCGGTGCAAGGCCAGCTCCAAGCCTTCTCTGCATGCTGCTAGCTCCGCCTCTAAAGCATTGTCGCATGTACGTAGCTCCCTACATGCGTTGTAGATGATCTCGCCTCTGTTATCACGCAGGATCATACCTCCTCCCGCCGCACCTATGGCCGCTATGTAACTCCCATCCATGTTCAACTTAACCCAGCCCGGCTGGGGCGGTACCCAGTGTGTGCGCACCTTGGGCACCGTGTTTTCTGGAGCGCGTGATGGTGAAGGCAGAATCACCATCTTCCCTTTCTCCGTGTTAAAAAAAGTCGTCCCTCTACCAGCTCTCGTAGCAATGGCACTCAGCTCGATTCGATCGGTTAACTAGCTAGTGATCACAAGTAATGATCATATATGACTTTTTGATAGGCTAAACTAGCCTACCAAAACACTATATTTTACTTTTTCTCTCATAATTTAAGAGCATTTTTTACATTACTATAATGTAAAAAATACTTTTATATTATATAAGACGGAGAGAGTAGAATGGAGGTCGTAATGACGATCAATGATGTACTTCGGTCAGCTCAATCGACCATGGGCAAAACCATGCACGCACAGCTAGCACACGAGAGGCTCACAGGAGCAGGTACCTAGCCTAGCCATGAGGCACTGAGGCACGTACCGGTTCCTTCCGCCGATGAGGATGTTGAGGTCGGGCCGGAGCTGGGAGAGCGCGGTGGCCATTGAGCCGCCGACACGGCCAGTCCCGCCGAGCACGAGCACGCGGGGCCCCGAGGACGCGGAGGCGGCAGGCCGCATGCATGCTCTCACCATCTCCATCTTGGAATTGGCCGTGCCGGAACCGGAAGGAGAGCTGGGGGACCAACAACAGCCTATAGTAGAGCCTTGATACAGGAGATCCGCCCGCATGCCGCTTGATACTGGAGCTCCTTGGTCAACTTCTGGCTTAATTACTACTCCGATCGAACAAGCCCGTTGACCCTGGAGATCCGCGTGTCCTCCTTTTCTATAGCTTGAGGCAGCACGAGGAGGTAAAATTGACAAATTTAACCTATGAATAAAATCAAATTACAGAATGAACTGTCCGTAAAACTATTTCACGCGGCTGATCTTTTTGTGTGACGCCCAACACGAAGGCGCCACACTACACTGTGCAACGTCTCACAGATAGACGCTACACGTCTGGCGAGCGTCGCACTCGTGTGATTCGAAAATTACTAAATCAGTATGCAGCGCCTGAGTTTCTAGGCGTTGCACTAGTGGTTGCTTCATTTTGTAGTGCAATCACTAGTGCAGCGCCTGAGAGCTAGGCGCCACACTATACAGTGCAGCGCCTAGCTCTTAGGCTCTGCACAATAACTTAGCAATTTTTAAGCAGTCTGAGGTGCAACGCTGGCCAGACGTGTAGCGCCTATCTGTGAAGCGTTGCACAGTGTAGTATGGCGCCTTCGTGTCGGGCGTCACACAAAAAGGTCAGCCGCGTGAAATAGTTTCACGGGCAGTTCATGTTGGGTTTCGTAGTAATTTCAAAATTTTCCTACGCACACGCAAGATCATGGTGATGCATAGCAATGAGAGGGGGAGAGTGTGATCTACGTACCCTTGTAGATCGACAACGGAAGCGTTAACTTGGTTGATGTAGTCGTACGTCTTCACGGCCCGACCGATCAAGCACCGAAACTACGGCACCTCCGAGTTCTAGCACACGTTCAGCTCGATGACGATCCCCGGACTCCGATCCAGCAAAGTGTTGGGGAAGAGTTCCGTCAGCACGACGGCGTGGTGACGATCTTGATGTTCTACTGTCGCAGGGCTTCGCCTAAGCACCGCTACAATATTACCGAGGACTATGATGGAAGGGGGCACCGCACACGGCTAAGAATATGATCACGTGGATCAACTTGTGTCTCTAGGGGTGCCCCTTGCATCCGTATATAAAGGCTCAAAGGGGAGGGGGGGCGGCCGGCCAAGAGGAGGCGCGCCAGGAGGAGTCCTACTCCCTCCGGGAGTAGGACTCCCCCCCCCCTTTTCTAGTTGGAATAGGATTCGCGGAGGGGGAAAAGAGGAGAGAGAGAGGAGGAAGGGGGGCCGGCCCCCTCTCCTTGTCCTATTCGGACCAAGGGGGGAGGGGCGCGCGGCCCATCTCTGGCCACCTCTCCTCTCTTCCACTAAGGCCCACTAAGGCCCATATACCTCCCGGGGGTTTCCGGTAACCTCCCGGTACTCCCGTAAAATCCCGATTTCACCCAGAACACTTCCGATATCCAAACATAGGCTTCCAATATATCAATATTTATGTCTCGGCCATTTCGAGACTCCTCGTCATGTCCGTGATCACATCCAGGACTCCGAACAAACTTCGGTACATCAAAATGCATAAACTCATAATATAACTGTCATCGTAACCTTAAGCGTGCGGACCCTACGGGTTCGAGAACAATGTAGACATGACCGAGACACGTCTCCGGTCAATAACCAATAGCGGAACCTGGATGCTCATATTGGCTCCTACATATTCTATGATGATCTTTTATCGGTCAGACCGCATAACAACATACGTTGTTCCCTTTGTCATCGGTATGTTACTTGCCCGAGATTCGATCGTCGGTATCCAATACCTAGTTCAATCTCGTTACCGGCAAGTCTCTTTACTCGTTCCGCAATACATCATCCTGCAACTAACTCATTAGTTGCAATGCTTGCAAGGCTTCAGTGATGTGCATTACCGAGAGGGCCCAGAGATACCTCTCCGACAACCGGAGTGACAAATCCTAATCTCGAAATACGCCAACCCAACATGTACCTTTGGAGACACCTGTAGAGCTCCTTTATAATCACCCAGTTATGTTGTGATGTTTGGTAGCACACAAAGTGTTCCTCCAGCAAACGGGAGTTGCATAATCTCATAGTCATAGGAACATGTATAAGTCATGAAGAAAGCAATAGCAACATACTAAACGATCGGGTGCTAAGCTAATGGAATGGGTCATGTCAATCAGATCATTCAACTAATGATGTGATCCTGTTAATCAAATGACAACTCTTTGTCCATGGTTAGGAAACATAACCATCTTTGATTAACGAGCTAGTCAAGTAGAGGCATACTAGTGACACTCTGTTTGTCTATGTATTCACACATGTATTATGTTTCCGGTTAATACAATTCTAGCATGAATAATAAACTTTTATCATGATATAAGGAAATAAATAATAACTTTATTATTGCCTCTAGGGCATATTTCCTTCAGTCTCACACTTGCACTAGAGTCAATAATCTAGATTATACTGTAATGATTCTAACACCCATGGAGCCTTGGTGCTGATCATGTTTTGCTCGTGGAAGAGGCTTAGCCAACACGTCTGCTACATTCAGATCCGTATGTATCTTGCAAATCTCTATGTCTCCCACCTGGACTAGATCCCGGATGGAATTGAAGCGTCTTTTGATGTGCTTGGTTCTTTTGTGAAATCTGGATTCCTTCGCCAAGGCAATCACACCAGTATTGTCACAAAAGATTTTCATTGGACCCGATGCACTAGGTATGACACCTAGATTGGATATGAATTCCTTCATCCAGACTCCTTCGTTTGCTGCTTCCGAAGCAGCTATGTACTCCACTTCACATGTAGATCCCGCCACGACACTTTGTTTAGAACTGCACCAACTGACAGCTCCACCGTTTAATGTAAACACGTATCCGGTTTGCGATTTAGAATCATCCGGATCAGTGTCAAAGCTTGCATCCACGTAACCGTTTACGATGAGCTCTTTGTCACCTCCATATACGAGAAACATATCCTTAGTCCTTTTAAGGTACTTCAGGATGTTCTTGACCGCTGTCCAGTGATCCACTCCTGGATTACTTTGGTACCTCCCTGCTAGACTTATAGCAAGGCACACATCAGGTCTGGTACACATCATTGCATACATGATAGAGCCTATGGCTGAAGCATAGGGAACATCTTTCATTTTCTCTCTATCTTCTGTAGTGGTCGGGCATTGAGTCTGACTCAACTTCACACCTTGTAACACAAGCAAGAACCCTTTCTTTGCTTGATCCATTTTGAACTTCTTCAAAACTTTGTCAAGGTATGTGCTTTGTGAAAGTCCAATTAAGCGTCTTGATCTATCTCTATAGATCTTAATGCCTAATATGTAAGAAGCTTCACCGTGGTCTTTCATTAAAAAAACTCGTATTCAAGTATCCCTTTATGTTATCCAGAAATTCTATATCATTTCCAATCAGTAATATGTCATCCACATATAATATCAGAAATGCTATAGAGCTTCCACTCACTTTCTTGTAAATACAGGCTTCTCCGAAAGTCTGCATAAAACCAAATGCTTTGATCACACTATCAAAGCGTTTATTCCAACTCCGAGAGGCTTGCACCAGTCCATAAATGGATCGCTGGAGCTTGCACACTTTGTTAGCTCCCTTTGGATTGACAAAACCCTCTGGTTGCATCATATACAACTCTTCTTCCAGAAATCCATTCAGGAATGCAGTATTGACATCCATCTGCCAAATTTCATAATCATAAAATGCGGCAATTGCTAACATGATTCGGACAGACTTAAGCATCGCTATGGGTGAGAAGGTCTCATCGTAGTCAATCCCTTGAACTTGCCGAAACCCTTTTGCGACAAGTCGAGCTTTGTAGACAGTAATATTACCGTCGGCGTCAGTCTTCTTCTTGTAGATCCATTTATTCTCAATTGCTTGCCGATCATTGGGCAAGTCAACCAAAGTCCACACTTTGTTCTCATACATGGATCCCATCTCAGATTTCATGGCTTCAAGCCATTTTGCGAATCTGGGCTCACCATCGCTTCTTCATAGTTCGTAGGTTCATCATGATCTAGTAGCATGACTTCCAGAACAGGATTACCGTACCACTCTGGCGCGGATCTCACTCTGGTTGATCTACAAGGTTCAGTAGTATCTTGTTCTGAAGTTTCATGATCATTATCATTAGCTTCCTCACTAATTGGTGTAGGTGTCACAGAAACAGTTTTCTGTGATGCACTACTTTCCAATAAGGGAGCAGCTACAGTTACCTCGTCAAGTTCTACTTTCCTCCCAATCACTTCTTTCGAGAGAAACTCCTTCTCCAGAAAGTTTCCGAACTTAGCAACAAAAGTCTTGCCTTCGGATCTGTGATAGAAGGTGTATCCAATAGTCTCCTTTGGATATCCTATGAAGACACATTTCTCCGATTTGGGTTCGAGCTTATCAGGTTGAAGCTTTTTCACATAAGCATCGCAGCCCCAAACTTTCAGAAACGATAACTTTGGTTTCTAGCCAAACCATAGTTCATAAGGTGTCGTCTCAACGGATTTTGATGGTGCCCTATTTAACGTGAATGCGGCCGTCTCCAAAGCATAACCCCAAAACGATAGCGGTAAATCAGTAAGAGACATCATAGATCGCACCATATCTAGTAAAGTACGATTACGACGTTCGGACACACCATTACGCTGTGGTGTTCCGGGTGGCGTGAGTTGCGAAACTATTCCGCATTGTTTCAAATGTACACCAAACTTGTAACTCAAATATTCTCCTCCACGATCAGATCGTAGAAACTTTATTTTCTTGTTACGATGATTTTCAACTTCACTCTGAAATTCTTTGAACTTTTCAAATGTTTCAGACTTATGTTTCATTAAGTAGATATACCCATATCTGCTTAAGTCATCTGTGAAGGTGAGAAAATAACGATATCCACCACGAGCCTCAATATTCATCGGACCACATACATCTGTATGTATGATTTCCAACAAATCTATTGCTCTCTCCATAGTACCAGAGAACGGCGTTTTAGTCATCTTGCCCATGAGGCACGGTTCGCAAGTACCAAGTGATTCATAATCAAGTGGTTCCAAAAGTCCATCAGTATGGAGTTTCTTCATGCGCTTTACACCGATATGACCTAAACGCCAGTGCCACAAATAAGTTGCACTATCATTATCAACTCTGCATCTTTTGGCTTCAACATTATGAATATGTGTGTCACTACTATCGAGATTCAATAAGAATAGACCATTCTTCAAGGGTGCATGACCATAAAAGATATTACTCATATAAATAGAACAACCATTATTCTCTGATTTAAATGAATAACTGTCTCGCATCAAACAAGATCCAGATATAATGTCCATGCTTAACGCTGGCACCAAATAACAATTATTTAGGTCTAATATTAATCCCGAAGGTAGATGTAGAGGTAGCGTGCCGACCGCGATCACATCGACTTTGGAACCGTTTCCCACGCGCATCGTCAGCTCGTCCTCAGCCAATCTTCGCTTAATCCGTAGTCCCTGTTTCGAGTTGCAAATATTAGCAACAGAACCAGTATCAAATACCCAGGTGCTACTGCGAGCATTAGTAAGGTACACATCAATAACATGTATATCACATATACCTTTGTTCACCTTGCCATCCTTCTTATCCGCCAAATACTTGGGGCAGTTTCGCTTCCAGTGACCAGTCTGCTTGCAGTAGAAGCACTCAGTTTCAGGCTTAGGTCTAGACTTGGGTTTCTTCTCTTGAGCAGCAACTTGCTTGCTGTTCTTCTTGAAGTTCCCCTTCTTCTTCCCTTTGCCCTTTTTCTTGAAACTAGTGGTCTTGTTGACCATCAACACTTGATGCTCCTTCTTGATTTCTACCTCCGCAGCTTTCAGCATTACGAAGAGCTCGGGAATAGTCTTATTCATCCCTTGCATATTATAGTTCATCACGAAGCTCTTGTAGCTTGGTGGAAGTGATTGGAGAATTCTGTCAATGACGCTATCATCCGGAAGATTAACTCCCAGTTGAATCAAGTGATTACAATACCCAGACATCTTGAGTATATGCTCACTGACAGAACTGTTCTCCTCCATCTTGCAGCTATATAACTTATTGGAGACTTCATATCTCTCAATCCGGGCATTTGCTTGAAATATTAACTTCAACTCCTGGAACATCTCATATGCCCCATGACGTTTAAAACGCCGTTGAAGTCCCGGTTCTAAGCCGTAAAGCATGGCACATTGAACCATCGAGTAGTCATTAGCTTTGCTCTGCCAGACGTTCATAACATCTGGTGTTGCTCCAGCAGCAGGCCTGACACCCAGCGGTGCTTCCAGGACGTAATTCTTCTGTGCAGCAATGAGGATAATCCTCAAGTTACGGACCCAGTCTGTGTAATTGCTACCATCATCTTTCAACTTTGCTTTCTCAAGGAACGCATTAAAATTCAACGGAACAACAACACGGGCCATCTATCTACAATCAAACATACATAAGCAAGATACTATCAGGTACTAAGTTCATGATAAATTTAGGTTCAATTAATCATATCACTTAAAGAACTCCCACTTAGATAGACATCCCTCTAATCCTCTAAGTGATTACGTGATCCAAGTCAACTAAACCATGTCCGATCATCACGTGAGATGGACTAGTTTTCGTTGGTGAACATCACTATGTTGATCATATCTACTATATGATTCATGCTCGACCTTTCGGTCTCCGTGTTTCGAGGCCATATCTGTATATGCTTGGCTCGTCAAGTATAACCTGAGTATTCCGCGTGTGCAACTGTTTTGCACCCGTTATATTTGAACGTAGAGCCTATCACACCCGATCATCACGTGGTGTCTCAGCACGAAGAACTTTCGCAATGGTGCATACTCAGGGAGAACACTTCTTGATAATTAGTGAGAGATCATCTTATAATGCTACCGTCAATCAAAGCAAGATAAGATGCATAAAAGATAAACATCACATGCAATCAATATAAGTGATATGATATGGCCATCATCATCTTGTGCTTGTGATCTCCATCTCCGAAGCATCGTCGTGATCACCATCGTCACCGGCGCGACACCTTGATCTCCATCATAGCATCGTTGTCGTCTCGCCAATCTCATGCTTCCACGACTATCGCTACCGCTTAGTGATAAAGTAAAGCATTACAGCGCGAGCATTGCATACAATAAAGCGACAACCGTATGGCTCCTGCCAGTTGCCGATAACTCGGTTACAAAACATGATCATCTCATACAATAAAATTTAGCATCATGTCTTGACCATATCACATCACAACATGCCCTGCAAAAACAAGTTAGACGTCCTCTACTTTGTTGTTGCAAGTTTTACGTGGCTGCTACGGGCTTAAGCAAGAACCGATCTTACCTACGCATCAAAACCACAACGATAGTTTGTCAAGCTGGTGCTGTTTTAACCTTCGCAAGGACCGGGCATAGCCACACTCGGTTCAACTAAAGTTGGAGAAACTGTCACCTGCTAGCCACCTTTGTGCAAAGCACGTCGGGAGAACCGGTCTCGCGTAAGCGTACACGTAATGTCGGTCCGGGCCGCTTCGTCCAACAATACCGCCGAACCAAAGTATGACATGCTGGTAAGCAGTATGACTTATATCGTCCACAACTCACTTGTGTTCTACTCGTGCATATAACATCAACACATAAAACCTAGGCTCTGATACCACTGTTGGGTTTCGTAGTAATTTCAAAATTTTCCTACGCACACGCAAGATCATGGTGATGCATAGCAATGAGAGGGGGAGAGTGTGATCTACGTACCCTTGTAGATCGATAATGGAAGCGTTAACTTGGTTGATGTAGTCGTACGTCTTCACGGCCCGACCGATCAAGCACCGAAACTACGACACCTTCGAGTTCTAGCACACGTTCAGCTCGATGACGATCCCCAGACTTCGATCCAGCAAAGTGTCGGGGAAGCTTTCCGTCAGCACGACGGCATGGTGACGATCTTGATGTTCTACTGCCGCAGGGCTTCGCCTAAGCACCGCTACAATATTATCGAGGACTACGGTGGAAGGGGGCACCGCACACGGCTAAGAATATGATCACGTGGATCAACTTGTGTCTCTAGGGGTGCCCCTTGCCTCCGTATATAAAGGCTCAAAGGGGGGGCCGGCCGGCCAAGAGGAGGCGCGCCAGGAGGAGTCCTACTCCCTCCGGGAGTAGGACTCCCTCCCCTTTCCTAGTTGGAATAGGATTCGCGGAGGGGGAAAAGAGGAGAGAGAGAGGAGGAAGGGGGGCGGCCCCCTCTCCTTGTCCTATTCGGACCAAGGGGGGGGGGAGGGGTGCGCGGCCCATCTCTGGCCACCTCTCCTCTTTTCCACTAAGGCCCACTAAGCCCATATACCTCCCGGGGGTTTCCGGTAACCTCCCGGTACTCCCGTAAAATCCCGATTTCACCCGGAACACTTCCGATATCCAAACATAGGCTTTCAATATATCAATCTTTATGTCTCGACCATTTCGAGACTCCTCGTCATGTCCGTGATCACATCCGGGACTCCGAACAAACTTCGGTACATCAAAATGCATAAACTCATAATATAACTGTCATCGTAACCTTAAGCGTGCGGACCCTACGGGTTCGAGAACAATGTAGACATGACCGAGACACGTCTCCGGTCAATAACCAATAGAGGAACCTAGATGCTCATATTGGCTCCTACATATTCTACGAAGATCTTTTATCGGTCAGACCGCATAACAACATACGTTGTTCCCTTTGTCATCGGTATGTTACTTGCCCGAGATTCGATCTTCGGTATCCAATACCTAGTTCAATCTCGTTACCGGCAAGTCTCTTTACTCGTTCCGTAATACATCATCCCGCAACTAACTCATTAGTTGCAATGCTTGCAAGGCTTCAGTGATGTGCATTACCGAGAGGGCCCAGAGATACCTCTCCGACAATCGGAGTGACAAATCCTAATCTCGAAATACGCCAACCCAACATGTACCTTTGGAGACACCTGTAGAGCTCCTTTACAATCACCCAGTTACGTTGTGACGTTTGGTAGCACACAAAGTGTTCCTCCAGCAAACGGGAGTTGCATAATCTCATAGTCATAGGAACATGTATAAGTCATGAAGAAAGCAATAGCAACATACTAAACGATCGGGTGCTAAGCTAATGGAATGGGTCATGTCAATCAGATCATTCAACTAATGATGTGATCCCGTTAATCAAATGACAACTCTTTGTCCATGGTTAGGAAACATAACCATCTTTGATTAACGAGCTAGTCAAGTAGAGGCATACTAGTGACACTCTGTTTGTCTATGTATTCACACATGTATTATGTTTCCGGTTAATACAATTCTAGCATGAATAATAAACTTTTATCATGATATAAGGAAATAAATAATAACTTTATTATTGCCTCTAGGGCATATTTCCTTCAGTTCATTCTATGATTTGATTTTGTTCAGAGGTCAAATTTGTCAAATTTGCCGCACGAGGATGGCAAGGGGCTGGTCTTCTGAGTCAGCCTCAAAGGGTGCTTGAATTCAAGGGACTTATTTTAGTCTGACTAAACTTAGTCTCTTTAAGAGGCTAAAGTTCCAAGCACCCCTGACTAAAGAGAGGGTAAAACTAGTCTTGAGACTAAATTTTTTTTAGTCAAGGGTACCCCTACTAAAATGTGGATTAGTCCTCTCTCTTCTCATTTAACTCCTCTCCTTTAACACATGCGAGTTTTGGATTGGATGGTTTGAAGGATAATAAATGCTCATTAACTTGATTTTAGTCTCTTTAGTATTTGGATCCAAGCATGGAAGAGGCTAGCAAGTTTTAGTCCCACTACTTTTAGTCATGGGACTAAAACGTATCCAAGCATCCTCTCACTCTTTTTCTTTCTTTCTTAGAGCATCTCCAACAGCTGCGCAACGCGCCGCGCGCTAAAAGTCATGATACAATGCCGGGTTAGCCTTTTTTTGCGCGCGGCGGTGCGCTGGCTCCAGCTGCCGCCGCAAATTAAAGCGCGCCCACGCCGCTCCAGCAGGCGCGCTATATTTCAATTTTTTCTACTATGATTCGATACATATTTGGTTTCGTAGATAATACTCCTACTACTACTCGTCCGACTCGGACTCTGTCTCAGTGATGTCCTCCTCTGACGTCAGAGCGTAGGCGTCAAGGAACCGCTCGCCGCCGGAGTTCTAGGAGGACGCATCTCCTAGTGCTTGGTTGTATTTAGCGACCGTCTTCCGTGTTCGCTTGTCCTCGCGATAGTCGGCTCGCTCTTCCTCCTCTTCGCCCTCTTCGCCCTCCTCTGGGCGAAGAACTATTCCTCGTTGGTGTCTTTCGGGAAGCGATGACTCCACATCGCCATGGCTTGCTCGTCCATCTCGGCCCGCCTGAGACGATGCTCCCGCCTTCGGTGCTTGCGACGATCCTCGTCGGTGAGAAGCCGCGGGAAAGGGGCCAACTCCTGTGCGTGCTCCCGCGTTGCCACGTCGGTGAAGTTCATGTCCTGACGGGACCACAGGAGGTGCCATGCCACAGCGTCGTACGCGCGGGCGCCCTCCTGGGCGGTGTCGAAGGTTCCGAGACGGAGCCGCATGCCGCCGCCCGACCGAATCTCGGCGGAGTAGGTGCCGGACGGACGCACGCGGACGCCGCAGTAGTCCGTACCTCCCCGACGGCGAGGCGGCATGGTGGCGTGGTGGTGGCGTGTCGGCGACAGAGCGCGGCAGTGGGTGATGGAGAGATGGAGAGAGCGGCAGAGGGCGATGGAGAGATGGAGAAAGCGGCAGAGGGCGCTGCAATTTATAGGCACCCCGGACGCAGCGCGCCAAACGTAGCGCACTAGCGGCCGCCTCCCCCCGCTCGCAATCGTTTCCCACGCGCCCTAGTTTCCCGCCACCGCTGGAGCGCACGAAAACGTCTGCGCACGCTAAAAAAGACAATTTACTGCGTGCGCGTGTCTTTTGGCGCGACCGTTGGAGATGCTCTTATAAAGACATCGAAAGGCAGAGTGCTAAGAGCATCTCTAGCAGACCCCTTAAAATCGCAAACTACAAAACTGGGATATGGGCAAGATTTTAAATCAAGGCCGATATGATCGATATAAAGACCGATATATCACTTTTGGGGCTCTACCGATATAGACATAACATATCATTTTGTAAATATCATTTGTAAACATATCACCCGATATGGACCAAAATATCAACCGATATGGCCGATATCTAGCCCGATATGTCCACCGATATAGCACGCTACGTAGATAACAATAGTTATTTATTAAATAACAGTGAAACAAGATTATGCACTTACAACTCCAATATATATTATCAAAGTCATGCACAATGTTTCGTAGAAATGCATACATATCATATTGTTTTTAATCATAGACTAAGAATTTTGTGAATCTTTCCTTAATAGTTTCTTAATCAACAAGTTAATATACTAGGAATCTGAAAGTGTTATGTTGAAGCATTGACATCATACATTTTGTTCTACTAAAAAATACATGTTTTGAACAAGAATAATGAAAAAAAATAGACATGCTTTCTCCATTATATCTATATATCGTCTGATATATCACCCAATATCTGACATCCGATATGTCGAAGACAAACCGATACGAACCCGATATCTGATATTTTGAAGCTTGGATACGGGTTGGAGAAAATGCATTTTAAGGGTTCATTTTAGCTACGGCCGAACAGATATTGTAAGACAAACTATAAAACTGGAATAAAGAGCTCCTTCCTCTAGTCCAGCCGCTGCCGCCCCTTCCCCTAGCCGGCCACGCCTGTCGCATCCAACCCCGTCGGCCACGCCCCATCGCCCGCACGCCATGCCGCGTCGCCCGTCGGTCGCGCCTCGTCGCCCGTCGGCCGCACCCCGCTGCTACCTCTTGAACACTGCAATGGTTTTCCCTTGAAGAGGAAAGGGTGGTCCAGTAAAGCAGCGTAAGTATTTCCCTCAGTTTTTTAGAACCAAGGTATCAATCCAGTAGGAGACCACGCGTGAGTAACCTCGTACCTAGACACACAAATAAGAACCTCGCAACCAACGCGATAAAGGGGTTGTCAATCCCTTCACGACCACTTGCAAAAGTGCGATCTGATAAAGATGATAATAATAAGATAAATATTTTTGATATTTTTATGATATAGATTGAAAGTAAAGATTGCAAAATAAAATATATTGGAAACTTGTATGATGGAAAATAGACCCGGGGGCCATAGGTTTCACTAGTGGCTTCTCTCAAGATAGCATAAGTATTACGGTGGGTGAACAAATTATTGTCGAGCAATTGATAGAAAAGCGAATAACTATGAGAATATCTAGGTATGATCATGTATATAGGCATCACGTCCGTGATAAGTAGACCGAAACGATTCTGCATCTACTACTATTACTGAAGGAAATATTCCCTAGAGGCAATAATAAAGTTATTATTTATTTCCTTATATCATGATAAATGTTTATTATTCATGCTAGAATTGTATTAACCGAAAACATAATAAATGTGTGAATACATAGACAAATAGTATGTCACTAGTATGCCTCTACTTGACTAGCTCATTGATTAGAGATGGTTAAGTTTTCTAACCATAGACAAAGAGTTGTCATTTTATTAATGAGATCACATCATTAGGAGAATGATGTGATTGACTTGACCCATTCCGTTAGCTTAGCACACGATAATTTAGTATTCTGCTATTGCTTTCTTCATGACTTATACATGTTCCTATGACTATGAGATTATGCAACTCCCGTTTACCGGAGGAACACTTTGTGTGCTACCAAACGTCACAACGTAACTAGGTGATTATAAAGGTGCTCTATAGGTGTCTCCGAAGGTACTTGTTGGGTTGGCGTATTTCGAGATTAGGATTTGTCACTCCAATTGTGGGAGAGGTATCTCTGGGCCCTCTCGGTAATGCACATCACTTAAGCCTTGCAAGCATTGCAACTAAAGAGTTGGTTGCGGGATGATGTATTACAGAACGAGTAAAGAGACTTGCCGGTAATGAGATTGAACTAGGTATTGAGATACCGACGATCGAATCTCGGGCAAGTAACATACCAATGACAAAGGGAACAACGTATGTTGTTATGCGGTTTGACCGATAAAGATCTTCGTAGAATATGTGGGAGCCAATATGAACATCCAGGTTCCGCTATTGGTTATTGACCGGAGACGTGTCTCGGTCATGTCTACATAGTTCTCGAACCCGTAGGGTCCGCACGCTTAACGTTTCGATGACAGTTATATTATGAGTTTATATGTTTTGATGGACCGAAGGTTGTTCAGAGCCCCAGATGTGATCATGGACATGACGAGGAGTCTCGAAATGGTCGAGACATGAAGATTGATATATTGGAAGCCTATGTTTGGATATCGGAAGTGTTCTGGGTGAAATCGAGATTTTACCGGAGTACCGGGAGGTTACCAGACCCCCCTGGGAGGTAAATGGGCCTTAGTGGGCCTTTACGGAGAAGAGGAGAGGCGGCCAGGGCCGGGCCGCGTGCCCCTCCCCCTAGTCTGAATAGGACAAGGAGAGGGGGCGGCGCATGTCGTGGTTCTAGGTCTGACAGTAGAATGGGGGTAGGAATGTAGAGGCAAGATCCTAGCTGTGGAGGAGTTGTACACGCGAGTTTTACGAGTTCAGGCCCTTCTCGGAGGAAGTAACAGCCCTACGTCTCAGAGCCCGGAGGCGGTCGACTGGATTATATGTGTGTGAGTTACAGGGGGTGCGAACCCTTGTCCCTGAGGAGGGGGTGGCTTATATAGAGTTCGCCAGACCCCTCCCGCCCTCAGTTACAAAGGGTTTAAGGTACATAAAGGTAGAGACGTTACTGGTAACGCCTGTAATAAAAGTACATAAATGACCATTAAAGCTATGACTTAAATCCCGATCGTTGCAGGGTGAGTGGCTCTTAGTCTTCTGGTAGTCGAGTGGTTGTTCGTATGGTCGAGTGTCTTCAAGACTGTCGAGTGAAACATGGCTTTATGGTCGAGTGGACGATGATTTTTCTTCGACTGCTTCTGGTTCTTTAAGAGATGTCCTTGGGGGGGGTATCTTGATCAGATCCATGACCCTACCCTAGGTACATAGCTTCATCATTAGCCCCCGAATGGATCAGGGTTTGAGTGAGGAAGGAGTTGAGAACACTTCCAACTCATTCTTCGCGTTACGAGTATATCTCGCTCTGGATCAATGAACTAAGGGGATAACATCAACTTCTTTTTCAGTCGCCTTGGTCTATTCTTAGTTTTTAGCGATTGAACTTTCATGGTAGAGCTCCGAATGACGACGTGGAGGATGTTTTCGTCTGACAAGTTGCTCTGCTCCCCGCGGATTTCGCGAGATTCGAATTTTGGGAAGCGCGCCGGACGGGCGAGGCCGTGGTAATCGGGATGGATTAGGCAGGTCGCCTCAATCCCCGTGCCACCTTTTTCGCCACATATCGCGCGCACGACTATTGCAGGATTTGTTTAGATCGCCTGGGCCTACAAGTCAGTCACTCGGGAATGACCTTATAAAGACACCGGACCAGGCCTTTGAAAAGTGCGCCCTCATTCTCTTTCTTCTTCCTCAGACTTCTCCGTCGCGCCCGCTTCCGCTCTCGGCGTCGCAACCTCGCTTGGACTCGATCCGCCGTCATGGGAAAAGAGAAGACGGTGGCGCTGGAGCGCGCGAAGAAGGCGACCGTGAAGGCGAAGGGTAAGAGGACCAGCCGGGGCGGATCCTGGTCAAGATCCGGCCTGCCGCCGGGCTGGATCCAGGGCAACTAGATCCGCTCGATGATCAGCCAGGACAACCTCGACGACCTGGTGGAGGGGGGACTGATCCCCCGCAAATCGGCGTGGCTCCCAGGGAATGAGACCGAGCCGCAGCCGCGGGAGGGTGAGTGCGTTCTCCTCGCTACTCACGTCGACCGCGGGTTTTCTTTGCCTCCTCATCCTTTCTTCCGTGGCTTTTTGAAATTCTTCGGGGCTCAACTCCACCACTTCACTCCAAACACCATAGTTTATCTGGCTGCCTTTGTGTCAATGTGCGAAAATTTCTTGGGTTGTCGACCGCACTGGGGTCTCTTCAAACACATATTCACCTGCCGCTCCCAGTCGGTCAAGAAGGCCAACCCGAGTGATGAGAGGACGCATGTGATCCAGATGTGCGGGGGCCTTGGGATCCATATGAGGAACAAGAGTACCTTCCCAGTGATGATCCTTCCCGACTCGGTCCAGGGCTGGCAGTCGACTTGGTTTTACTGTAAGGACCAGCCGACCCCGGGTCAGTCGACTAGACTTCCCCCCTTTTCCATGGCTCGAGTGGAGAAGTCCTCCTTCTTGAGGGTGATCCCAGAAGAGAAGGCGCAGGTCAAGGCATTGGTCGAGCGGGTCGTCCAACTTGTCCGTGACGGGGTGACTAGGATGGACCTGCTGGAGGTCTTTCTCAGTCGACGCATCCAACCGCTTCAGGCCCGTGACCATCCGATGTGGATGTACTTGGGACTCGAGGACTCCACTCGGATCCACCCGGAGGACGTCAACGAAGACACGGTGGAGAAGTGGCTGAGGGGAATCACCGGCAACAAAGACAATCCCCGGGGGTCTAGGAGGGTGATTCCATTCGACCACTCAAGCCAGCCGGAACAGGTATGATTCTGCTTTGCCAAGTACCTTCTCGATTCACTGTGTGACACCTTGTTGATGTCCGACCGTATTTCTTTTGCTCATTGTCCTTTCAGGCTCTCATTTATATGTACTCGATGCCCAATGGAGTACAGGAGCAAGACGTCGAGGAAGGAGCGAGTGGGGGCGAGAGTGGCGAGTGGCACTTGGATGCAGAGGAGGACGAGCAGAGCGACGACTCGAGTGATGACGAAGAGGTCGACTCGCCTCCTTGTAGAGAGAGGAGATCCAAGCACGCTCATGACCCGGCGAGCACCCCGGTCCTGGCGACCGCGCCGACTGGGCAATCTTCGAAGCGTCCCCGGACGTATTCCCCAGCGCTGATTGAGAAGGCTCCGAAGCAGCTCAAGGTTGTGCCGCCTCCTGCGCCAAAAGCATCGAAGGCCACCTCCTCCAAACCACCGAAGGCTTTGCCCAGAATCAAAGTGACCATCCCCACCATCTCCAGGTAATCATCTGACTTGTTCTTTTCATCGACTCGAGCAATAGAACGTAACTGACTGAGTGCGGACATTTGCAGTGCTACTACATCAGGAACCTCTTCCTACCAGTATTGAGACGAGGAGATGGAAGACGCGGTTACCTCCAACCCAGGTAAAAACTCTTATGATCTTGTTCTTGATTACTCGGTCGATTGAATTCTAGCGGTTCACTTGGGGTTGACTGAACTTCTCTGCAGCTCCACCCAACGTCATCGATCTCCCAGACGACGATGAAGATGTGGCTCCTAGGCCCAGAAAGAACAAAAAGGTAGCGGCTGGTAAGGCGTCTCAGCGGGGACCAATGACAACACCAACCGTCCGTCAATCTGAAGATGCGGGCGGGGCCTCTATAACCTTCGTTGTACCCTTGTCGAGTGAGCGCCTTGCACTATCGACTGTACCGGTGTCTCCTTCAGTCGTCCAATCCCACGCCCCGGAGCTCCAAGCTGCTGTACCTGGGTCGTCTTCCCTCTTCTTCGCCAGCTACCCTGTTCCAGAAAACCAGTTGGATGCGACTGCGGAAGCCATCTATTAGGCTAACGTGATGATGGAGCGGATGAAGATGGTGCGCGAGAATAGCCAGGCTGCTTACGACGCCAGCGCTGCTCTCCGGGCCAATGTCCAGGTAAGTAAACTTTCGACTAACCTTGTTCTATCAGGATATGCTACCCGAAATATTTTCTTCCATACAATCTCCTGTTGTTTGCTTCGAATCTGTACACCCACTGGGTGTTTTGTTGTCTTTGGTATTTTTGCTCTTCCACTCGGTCTGGGCGAGTAGGATCTGAACCGGTGGGGGCACGCTAAGTGCACCCACTGGGTGTAGTCCCCAAGACCGCAGTCGACTGCTGGCAGTCGACTGGGGTCTGAGTTATTTTTCCTTTCTTTTCTTCCACTCGACCCAGGCGGACCGGTCGAATGAGATCCGAACCAGTGGGGGCACGTCAAGTGCACCCACTGGGTGTAGTCCCCGAGACCACGGTCGACTGCTGGCAGTCGACTAGGTCTGATTAGTTTTTTACTTGACCCGGGCGGACCGGTCGAGTTGGGTCTGACTCAGCGGGAGCACGCCAAGTGCACCCGCTGGGTGTAGTCCCTGAGACCGCAGTCGACTGCGTGCAGTTGGCTGGGGTCTAAGTGAACTCTTTAAGTTTTATTCACTCTAAAGTCAATAACCTTTGATCTTGTCGATTGACATGTCTTTTGCCTCCTGTAGAAATCTTGTACTCTCATTTCCAAGTTTGCTGAACTTGAGGAGAAGCAGTGGCAACTCAACCTCGACTTGGAGCTATCCCAACAGAATCTGAAGAAAGCTCCCCTTCGACCGAGAAGTGAGTCGTCTGAAGAAGGATAAAATTGTCCTGAATGAAAAGCTAGAGTCTGCGGTCCACAAGAGGAATGACACGGAAGCTTATCTGAGAACTCTTGCCAAGAAGCTCTATCTTATGTTGGAAGGTACTTCTTTTAAACCGACTGTGTTGATGCTTGCAAACGAATCTTGTCCAGTCGACTCACTAATTTTTTGACTGCAGAATTCTGTCAAGACTTTGACGAGGAAACCGGAAGGGTCGAGACGGGTTTGGACCCTATCGCTTCTCCAGTTTGGGACGAAACTGCCATGAACGTGCTCCGACTGGAGTCTCGCGTCGCTAGCGTCACGAGTTACCTCGCGCGTCTGAAGGTGGCAGTCTCACGAGTCGACTCATTGCTCTGGCCAAGGGCGACGCTTCAAAATGACCTGGAATCTCTGATGGCTCGACTCGACGAAATCCCCGATCGAGTGCAAGAATGGAAGAAGTCCTCCGCCCGGTATGGTGCTGACGTGGCGCTGTCCTTGGTACGAGTCCACTGCAAGGAAGCCCGTGAAGACAAGCTGGCGGCGATCAAGGTCGCAAACACCAAAAGGCATGACTTCCAGTCCTTTATGGAGACTTTCATCGCTGCTGCCACTCGGATTGCGGATGGGATCTACTTGGACGAATTCGTCGAACCTGCCAGCCCTCCTCCTGCCGAGTGAACAAACT
This sequence comes from Triticum dicoccoides, assembly GCF_002162155.2. Lineage (NCBI taxonomy): Eukaryota > Viridiplantae > Streptophyta > Magnoliopsida > Poales > Poaceae > Triticum > Triticum dicoccoides. The sequence goes on from NC_041388.1 coordinate 252,523,453, forward strand.
GATGAGATTTGAATCCATCTTAAATTTGCCCCGAAATGCTGAGTGATTGTTGTAACCGTTAAACTCCTTCGGGCTTGATGCTCGGATACTTTTGATTTCCTGCTTGGAACTTTAGGATTTATCCGAATTGCTTTTGAGTATACTTGCGATTGCTTTTGAGATCTGCTCCGTTGTATGTGTGGCGTAGCTCGAAGGAGAAGGTTGCAGTCGGCCTGCGCCTCGTCGTCCTTGCGGACAAGGATGAAGCGTATGTTGTATTTGTGGCGTAGCTCGGAGAAGAGGGTCGCGGTCGACCTGCACCTCATCGTCCTTGCGGACAAGGATGGAGCATACGTTGTATTTGTGGCGTAGCTCGGAGAAGAGTGTCGTGGTCGACCTGCACCACGTCGCCCTTGCGGACAAGGAATTTATAAACATAGGCCAGTGCTGGACTGCAGCTAAGCCACCGAGTGGTAGGATTACTCACTACTCGGTAGGATTTTACAGACTTAGGCGAGTACTTGACTGCAGCTAAGCCCCCGAGTGAGAGGATTGCTCTCCACTCGGCAGGATTTTATAAACTTAGGCGAGTACTGGACTGCAGCTAAGCCCCCGAGTGAGAGGATTGCTCACCACTCGGTAGGATTTTACAAACTTAGGCGAGTACTGGACTGCAGCTAAGCCCCCGAGTGAGAGGATTGCTCACCACTCGGTAGGATTTTACAAACTTAGGCGAGTACTGGACTG
>NC_041388.1:252524661-252560065 GCF_002162155.2 Triticum dicoccoides
TGGGAGGATTGCTCTCCAGTTGGTAGGATTTTATAAACTTAGGCGAGTACTGGACTACAGCTAAGCCCCCCGAGTGGGAGGATTGCTCACCACTCGGTAGGATTTTACAAACTTAGGCGAGTACTGGACTGCAGCTAAGCCCCCGAGTGGGAGGATTGCTCTCCACTCGGTAGGATTTTATAAACTTAGGCGAGTACTGGACTGCAGCTAAGCCCCCGAGTGGGAGGATTGCTCACCACTCGGTAGGATTTTACAAACTTAGGCGAGTACTGGACTGCAGCTAAGCCCCCCGAGTGGGAGGATTGCTCACCACTCGGTAGTATTTTACAAACTTAGGTGAGTACTGGACTGCAGCTAAGCCCCCAAGTGGGAAGGTTGCTCACCACTTGGTAGGATTTTCTTTCGAGCTTAGGCGAAACAGATTCGCGGCTAAGCCTCCCGAGTGAGAGGCTTGCTCATCACTCGGTAGGATTTTCTTTCGAACTTAGGCGAAACGGATTCGCGGCTAAGCCCACCCACTGGGGGATTTCGGAGGTAAATAAAAACAACAACAATCATGCGAGAAGACTGAAAAGCTCTTGTCTTTGACGAACAAATTACAAAGGTACTTCTTATTACATTTTATTCGAACGAGTGCTTAAGTATAAAAGGGGCGAAGCAGCTCCACGTTCCAAGCCCGTGGCTCATCCTTCTGATGCTCAACGTTGTAAAGATAGTATGCTCCATTGTGGAGAACTTTGGTGATGATGAAGGGGCCTTCCCAAGCCAGGGCGAGCTTGTGTGGTTTCTGTTGATCCACTCGAAGAACCAGGTCTCCCTCTTGAAAGGTTCGACCCCTCATGTTTCTGGCGTCGAATCGACGCAAGTCTTGCTGATAAATGGTCGACCGGATCAAGCCCATCTCTCTTTCCTCCTCTAAGAGATCAACTGAATCTTGCCGGGCCTGCTTTGCTTCCTCTTCAGAGAAGAGCTCAACTCGGGGTGCGTTGTGGAGCAGGTCACTTGGCAGAACAGCTTCGGCTCCATAGACCAAAAAGAAGGGAGTTCGTCCAGTCGACCGATTGGGAGTTGTCCTCAAACCCCAAATAACTGACGGAAGTTCATCGACCCAAGTGCCTGCTGCGTGTTTGAGATCATGCATCAGTTGGGGTTTCAGTCCTTTGAGAATTAGGCCATTCGCTCTTTCTGCTTGTCCGTTCGACTGCGGGTGAGCGACTGAAGCATAGTCGACTCGTGTGCCTTGAGAAGCGCAGCAAGCTCTAAACTCATCAGAATCGAAGTTCGACCCATTGCCAGTGATGATGCTGTGTGGAACTCCATATCTGAATGTCAATTCTCTGATAAAACTGACAGCAGTGCTGGCTTCAAGATTCTTGATAGGTTTAGCTTCGATCCATTTGGTAAACTTGTCGACTTCTACGAGCACATGAGTGAAGCCGCTCCTACCAGTCCTCGATGGTCCAACCATATCCAATCCCCAAACAGCAAAGGGCTAGACGAGAGGAATGGTCTTCAGGGCTGACGCTGGCTTGTGAGACATGTTAGAGTAAAACTGGCAGCCTTCACATCTGTTGACTATATCTTTCTCCATTTCATTTGCTCGTGGCCAATAGAATCCGGCTCGGTATGCTTTAGCCACGATGGCCCGAGACGACGCATGGTGACCACAGGTCCCCGAGTGGATGTCATTGAGGATCATTCGACCTTCTTCTTGCGTTATGCATCTCTGACCGACTCCAGTCACGCTTTCCCTGAACAGTTGTCCTCTTATCACAGTAAAGGCCTTGGATTGACGGACGATTTGTCGAGCCTCTTCTTCGTCCTCTGGAAGTTCCTTCCTAAGGATGTACGCAATGTACGACACTGTCCAGTCGGGAGTAATGACCAGAACCTCCATGATTAGGTCGACCATGGCTGGGACCTCGACTTCAGTTAGATCTGTGGCGCTCTTGGGCTGCGGGGGCTCTTCAGTAAAAGGATCTTCCTGAACTGTCGGTGTGTGAATATGTCCCAAAAAAACATTGCTGGGAATGACTTCTCTCTCGGAACCTATCTTTGCCAAGTCATCGGCTGCTTGATTTTTTAGACGGGGTATGTGATGGAGCTCTAACCCCTCAAACTTCTTTTCCAACTTTCTCACTGCATTACAGTAACCAGTCATAGCTGGGCTTCTAACGTCCCATTCTTTCATCACTTGATTGACCACCAAATCTGAGTCGCTGTAAACCATGAGGCGACGGACGCCGAGTGAAATGGCCATACGTAACCCATATAGGAGTGCTTCATATTCTGCTTCGTTATTGGAGGAATCGAAGTGAATCTGGAGGACGTATCTGAGCTTGTCTCCTCGGGGGGAAACCAGTACCACCCCAGCACCAGAACCATTCAGCATTTTGGATCCATCAAAGAACATGGTCCAGTGCTCCGAGTGAACTTGAGTCGGCAGTTGTTGTTCGATCCACTCGGCGAGGAAATCTGCCACTGCTTGGGACTTGATAACTTTCTTTGCCTCAAACTTGATATCTAAGGCAAGGAGTTCAATCGCCCATTTTGCCACTCGACCTGTTGCGTCTCTATTGTGCAGAATCTCCGACAATGGAGCGTCACTGACGACTGTAACAGAGTGATCAGAGAAATAGTGTGCAACCTTCTTCGTGGTCATGTAAATCCCATAAACAAGCTTCTGATAGTGTGGATATCTCTGCTTTGACGGAGTCAGGACTTCAGAAATATAATAAACCGGGTGCTGAACTTTATAAGCTTTTCCCTCTTCTTCCCGCTCGACCGTAAGTACTGTACTGATGACTTGTCCAGTGGCTGCTATATAAAGCAGTAAAGGCTCTTTGCTGATTGGGGCAGCAAGCACCGGCTGGGTGGAAAGCAGGGCTTTTAGCTCTGCAAATGTTGCATCAGCTTCAGGAGTCCACTCGAACTTATCTGATTTCTTCATCAGTCGGTAAAGAGGCAGTGCCTTTTCACCGAGCTGAGAAATGAATCGACTTAGGGCGGCCAAACAACCAGTAAGCTTCTGGAAATCATGCACATGCATAGGGCGTTTCATCCGGAGTATAGCACCCACTTTCTCTGGGTTAGCATCGATCCCTCGTTCGAAAACGAGAAAACCGAGTAATTTTCCGCTTGGAACTCCAAACGTGCACTTTGATGGATTAAGTTTGATATCATATCTTCTAAGGTTGGCAAAGGTTTCAGCAAGGTCAGCCAGTAGGTCGGAACCTTTACGTGACTTGACCACAATGTCATCCATGTATGCTTCCACATTCCGACTGATCTGAGTGAGCAGGCACTTCTGTATCATCCGCATGAATGTGGCTCCAGCGTTCTTCAAGCCGAATGGCATAGTGACATAACAGAAGCACCCAAATGGGGTGATGAAAGCTGTTTTTATCTCGTCGGGTCCGTACAAACGGATCTGGTGGTACCCGGAGTGGGCGTCCAAAAAGGACAAACGCTCGCACCCCGCAGTCGAGTCGGCTATCTGGTCGATGCGAGGGAGAGGAAAGTGATCTTTCGGGCAGGCCCGATTGATATGTTTGAAGTCGATGCACATGCGAAGTGAGTCGTCCTTCTTTGGGACCATGACAACATTGGCTAACCACTCGGAGTGGTAAATCTCACGGATAAACTCAGCTGCCAAAAGCCAAGCCACCTCTTCACCGATTGCCTTCCTCTTCTGTATGGCGGACCATCAAAAATGTTCTTTGACCGGTTTCACTTTTGGGTCGACTCGCAAATGATGCTTAGCCAGTCCCCTGGGAACACCTGGCATGTCCGAAGGTTTCCATGCAAAGATGTCCCATTTCTCACGGAGGAACTGGGTGAGCGCTTCTTCCTATTTGGAGTCGAGTGTTGTTGAAATTTGAGTCGGAGCAGCATTGGGATCTGTCGGGTGAATGCGAATCGACTTTGTTTCGCCAGACGACTGGAATGCTGAATCCGTGGCAGGCTTCTTGACTCGCAACAAATCACTCGGATCTGCACATTTTTGGTATTCTTGCAATTCTACTACGGCCATCTGTGCATCGGCGATCTTTGAGCCCTTCTCGAAGCACTCTTCCGCCTTCTTCCGACTACCAGTGATAGTGATCACCCCTTTGGGACCAGACATCTTCAATTTGAGGTACACGTAACACGGTCGAGCCATAAAACGTGCATAAGCTGGCCTGCCCAGAATAGCATGATAGGCACTCTGGAAATCCACAGCTTCAAACGTCAACTTTTCTTTGTGGTAATTCTTGGAATCACCGAAAACCACGTCGAGAGCAATCTGGCCGAGTGATGCAGCCTTTTTGCCAGGAATGACCCCATGGAAACTCATATTACTTTCACTGAGGACATCAGAATGCCCATTCCTTTCAACGTCTCTGCATATTCAGGCCACTGCCACCATCCATCAGAACCTTAGTCAGTCGGGTGCCTTCGACTACTGGGTCGACCACCAATGCTTGCCTCCCAGGGGTGGCTATGTGCGCTGGGTGATCGGACTGGTCGAATGTAATGGCAGTCTGGGACCACTTCAAATAACTGGGTGTCACCGGGGCGACCATATTCACTTCTCTGTTGATGACTTTCAATCGACTTTTACTCTCAACGCCAGCGAAAATCATCAAAGTGGAATTCACGTGGGGATAACCATCATCCTCATCCTCAACCTTGTCAACTTCTTTCTCCTTTTCCTTGGGTTTTTTCTCTCGGAATTGTTGGATTAGGAGTCAACACTGCCGAGTGGTATGCTTCGGGTAAATGAAATTACCCTCTTCATATTTTTTGGTGTGGATGTGGCATGGCAAATCCAACACATCATTTCCATCTTGATCTTTTACTTTCTTGGGGTTCCATGGCCCTTTGGGCTTCCCCTTGAACTTTCCTTTAGTCACGGCTAAGGCTTCACCAGGAGCGGCTGGCTCGGCTTTGCGCTTCTTTTTCTGACTGGAGTTTCCTCCTCCGGTTTCATGGGCGACTGTTTTGTGCTTGCCACTTCGGAGTCGGTCTTCTTCTTCACCGTTGGCATACTTGGTGGCAATTTCCATCATCCGAGTCAGAGTCATATCTCCTATCCGACCAAATTTCAGATTCAACTCCCGATACTTGACGCCTTCTTTAAAGGCACAAATTGCCTGATGACCAGACACATTCTCCATCGTGTGGTGCAATGTGATCCATCTCTGGATATAATCCCTCAAAGTCTCATTCGGTTTCTGAACGCAACACTGTAATTCGGTTAACCTTGCCGGCCGTTTGCAAGTACCTTCGAATGTTCTGACAAATACTCGGGCAAGATCTTCCCAAGTATAAATACTACTAGGTGCTAACTAATTCAGCCATGCTCTAGTCAAGCCCTCCAACATCAGAGGAAGGTGTTTCATGGCCACTTCATCATTGCCGCCACCAATCTGGACAGCCACTCAGTAGTCTTCAAGCCAAGTGTCCGGCTTGGACTCACCAGTGAACTTACCGACTCCAGTCGCCAACCTAAAGTTGGGGGGAATCACTGCAGCCCTGATGGCTCTGCTGAAGCACTCCGGGCCTGAGACATGCACCCTGTTGTTGGTTGGTAGATCTCTGTCATGACCTTCTCGGTGAGCCCTGTTTTTGTCGACCAAGCCCTGAACGAGAATAGATCTCGCATCAAAGCCTGGTTCTCTGGGGTCGACTGGAATCCCTCGCCCCATACTATGAGGGCGCCTGTCATCAGGTTGCCGAGGCACGTACGACCCACTCCTTGGGGAGGCGTAGGCACTCGAGGACGATCATCGCGATCGACTCGGTGATCATACTGCTCACGGTTTCTGTATTGATCTCGTTGATCTCCACGTCCCTCACGCCTCGGAGGCGATCTTGGGCTGTGAGCCGACTGAACTGTGTCTGCAACCACGGATCTGCTATGGATCTTATTCCGCGACTGAGATACTACTGTATTATGCTCTCCCGCCTCACGGAGCAAGGCCCAGATCTGCACTAGACCTCGACCAGCTTCCAATTGGGAAGGTTGGATCGACTCCGCTATCAAGGCTACAGCTGTGAGATTCTAGATAGGAGTTCGGTATACCTGAGTCGGAGGCGGAAAAAGTTGACGTCGACTGGATTCAGGAGCACGCTGTCGAGCACGCTTGTCGAGTGCGCGCTGGAGATTCTCCAATCGAGTGCGCTCAGCCAAGTTGGCCAGGCGCACCTCCTCCAAGGCCAAGGCCTCGGGGGTTTCTCCAACGATAGGAGTGTAAAGCGCATCCATGTTCCGGCGACGAAGTTCTTCTCTCCGCCGCGAAGAGAGGGGTTTGGGGCGGTACTCTTCATAAACACGCGATGGATCGCCGCCCCCATCGCCTCCGTCTTCACGGGTGAAGCCAGGAGGACTGCGTGGTCCATTGACCATCAAAACTTCCACCGCTGGGTCGCTGCTGTCGCACTCGGATGCAGTCTCTACGGAGCCAGCCGACAGATCGAACATGCCGTAGAGGGTTTCGTCGGGCTCGATTGCCGCAACTTGAGGGGTGGCCGACTGGCGAGCCACCGCATGCTTCACCCACCGCTGAAGCCTCGATCGACCGGAACGTTTGCTCCGACGGGCCGCATGGAGGGGAAAAGCTACATGAGCCGACTGATACATTTATCGGTTTGTCTTACAATATCTGTTCGGCCGTAGCTAAAATGAACCCTTAAAATGCATTTTCTCCAACCCGTATCCAAGCTTCAAAATATCAGATATCGGGTTAGTATCGGTTTGTCTTCAACATATCGGATGTCAGATATCGGGTGATATATCAGACGATTTTTCTTCGACTGCTTCTGGTTCTTTAAGAGATGTCCTTGGGGAGGGTATCTTGATCAGATCCATGACCCTATCCTAGGTACATAGCTTCATCAGCGCCCCACCTTTCCTTCTCTCCCTCCTCTTTCCCCCTCCCGAATCTTATTCCAACTAGGAAGGGGGGAGTCCTACTAGCGCCGGTAAGTAGGACTCCTCCTGGCGCGCCCTCTCCCTGGCCGGCCGCACCCCACTTGCTCCTCCTGGCGCGCCCTCTCCCTGGCTGGTAGGAGTAGGACTCCTCCTAGCGTGCCCTCTCCCTGGCCAGCCGCACCCCCCCTTGATCCTTTATATACGGGGGCAGGGGGGCACCCCATAGACACAACAATTGATCGTTTGATCTTTTAGCCGTGTGCGGTGCCCCCCTCCACCATAGTCCACCTCGATAATACTGTAGCAGTGCTTAGGCGAAGCCCTGCGTCGGTAGAACATCATCATCGTCACCACACCGTCGTGCTGACGAAACTCTCCCTCAACACTCGGCTGGATCGGAGTTCGAGGGACGTCATCGGGCTGAACGTGTGCTGAACTCGGAGGTGCCGTACGTTCGGTACTTGATCGGTCGGATTGTGAAGACGTACGACTACATCAACCGCGTTGTGCTAACGCTTCCGCTTTCGGTGTACGAGGGTACATGGACAACACTCTCCCCACTTGTTGCTATGCATCACCATGATCTTGCGTGTGCGTAGGATTTTTTTGAATTACTACGTTCCCCAACAGTGGCATCAGAGCCTGGTTTTATGCGTAGATGTCATATGCACGAGTAGAACACAAGTGAGTTGTGGGCGATATAAGTCATACTGCTTACCAGCATGTCATACTTTGGTTCGGCGGTATTGTTGGATGAAGCGGCCCGGACCGACATTACGCGTATGCTTACGCGAGACTGGTTCTACCGACGTGCTTTGCACACAGGTGGCTGGCGGGTGTCAGTTTCTCCAACTTTAGTTGAACCGAGTGTGGCTACACCCGGTCCTTGATAAAGTTAAAACAACACCAACTTGACAAACTATCGTTGTGGTTTTGATGCGTAGGTAAGAACGGTTCTTGCTAAGCCCGTAGCAGCCATGTAAAATTTGCAACAACAAAGTAGAGGACGTCTAAACTATTTTTGCAGGGCATGTTGTGATGTGATATGGTCAAGACATGATGCTAAATTTTATTGTATGAGATGATCATGTTTTTTAACCAAGTTATCGGCAACTGGCAGGAGCCATATGGTTGTCGCTTTATTGTATGCAATGCAATCGCCCTGTAATGCTTTACTGTATCACTAAGCGGTAGCGATAGTCGTGGAAGCATAAGATTGGCGAGACGACAACGATGCTACGATGGAGATCAAGGTGTCGCGCCGGTGATGATGGTGATCATGACGGTGCTTTGGAGATGGGGATCACAAGCACAAGATGATGATGGCCATATCATATCACTTATATTGATTGCATGTGATGTTTATCTTTTATGCATCTTATCTTGCTTTGATTGATGGTAGCATTATAAGATGATCCCTCACTAAATTATCAAAGTATAAGTGTTCTCCCTGAGTATGCACCGTTGCGAAAGTTCTTCGTGCTGAGACACCACGTGATGATCAGGTGTGATAGGGTCTATGTTCAAATACAACGGGTGCAAAACAGTTGCACACGCGGAATACTCAGGTTAAACTTGACGAGCCTAGCATATAACAGATATGGCCTTAGAACACGGAGACCGAAAGGTCGAGCATGAATCATATAGTAGATATGATCAATATAGTGATGTTCACCGTTGAAACTACTCCATCTCACGTGATGATCGGACATGGTTTAGTTGATATGGATCACGTGGTCACTTAGAGGATTAGAGGGATGTCTATCTAAGTGGGAGTTCTTAAGTATTATGATTAATTGAACTTAAATTTATCATGAACTTAGTACATGATAGTATATTGCTTGTCTATGTTGATTGTAGATAGATGGCTTGTGTTGTTGTTCCGTTAAATTTTAATGCGTTCCTTAAGAAAGCAAAGTTGAAAGATGATGGTAGCAATTACACGGACTGGGTCCGTAACTTGAGGATTATCCTCATTGCTGCTCAGAAGAATTACATCCTGGAAGCACCGCTGAGTGCCAGGCCTGCTGCTGATGCAACTGGCGATGTTAAGAATGTCTGGCAGAGCAAAGCTGATGACTACTCGATAGTTCAATGTGCAATGCTTTACGGCTTAGAACCGAGACTTCAACGACATTTTGAACGTCATGGAGCATATGAGATGTTCGAGGAGTTGAAGTTAATATTTCAAGGAAATGCACGGATTGAGAGATATGAAGTCTCCAATAAGTCCTACAGCTGCAAGATGGAGGGGAATAGTTCTGTCAGTGAGCATATACTCAAGATGTCTGGGTGCTACAATCACTTGATTCAACTGGGAGTTAATCTTCCGGATGATTGCGTCATTGACAGAATTCTCCAATCACTGCCACCAAGCTAGAAGAGCTTCGTGATGAACTATAATATGCAAGGGATGGATAAGACAATTCTCGAGCTCTTCGCAATGCTAAAGGCAGCGGAGGTAGAAATCAAGAAGGAGCATCAAGTGTTGATGGTCAATAAGACCACCAGTTTCAAGAAAAAGGGCAAAGGGAAGAAGAAGGGGAACTTCAAAAAGAATAGCAAGCAAGTTGTTGCTCAGGAGAAGAAACCCAAGTCTGGACCTAAGCCTGAGACTGAGTGCTTCTACTTCAAGCAGACTGGTCACTGGAAGCGGAACCGCCCCAAGTATTTGGCGGATAAAAAGGATGACAAGGTGAACAAAGGTATATGTGATATACATGTTATTGATGTGTACCTTACTAGTGCTCGCAGTAGCACCTGGGTATTTGATACTGGTTCTGTTGCTAATATTTGCAACTCGAAACAGGGGCTACAGATTAAGCGAAGATTGGCTAAGGACGAGGTGACGATGCGCGTGGGAAATGGTTCCAAAGTCGATGTGATCGCAGTCGGCATGCTACCTCTACATCTACATTCGGGATTAGTATTTGACCTAAATAATTGTTATTTGGTGCCAGCGTTGAGCATGAACATTATATCTGGATCTTGTTTGATGCGAGACGGTTATTCATTTAAATCAGAGAATAATGGTTGTTCTATTTATATGAGTAATATCTTTTATGGTCATGCACCCTTGAAGAGTGGCCTATTTTTGCTAAATTTCGATAGCGGTGATACACATATTCATAATATTGAAGCCAAAAGATGCAAAGTTGATAATGATAGTGCAACTTATTTGTGGCACTGCCGTTTAGGTCATATCGGTGAAAAGCACATGAAGAAACTCCATACTGATGGACTTTTGGAAACACTTGATTATGAATCACTTGGTACTTGTGAACTGTGCCTCATGGGCCAGATGACTAAAACGCCGTTCTCCGGAACTATGCAGAGAGCAAAAAATTTGTTGGAAATCATACATACAGATGTATGTGGTCCAATGATGTTGAGGCTCGTGGCGGATATCATTATTTTCTCACATTCACAGATGATTTAAGCAGATATGGGTATATCTACTTAATGAAACATAAGTCTGAAACATTTGAAAAGTTCAAAGAATTTCAGAGTGAAGTTGAAAATCATCGTAACAAGAAAATAAAGTTTCTACAATCTGATCGTGGAGGAGAATATTTGAGTTATGAGTTTGGTCTTCATTTAAAACAATGCAGAATAGTTCCGCAACTCACGCCACCCGGAACACCACAGCGTAATGGTGTGTCCGAACGTCGTAATCGTACTTTACTAGATATGGTGCGATCTATGATGTCTCTTACTGATTTACCGCTATCGTTTTGGGGTTATGCTTTAGAGACGGCCGCATTCACGTTAAATAGGGCAGTATCGAAATCCATTGAGACGACGCCTTATGAACTATGGTTTGGTAAGAAACCAAAGTTGTCGTTTCAGAAAGTTTGGGGCTGTGATGCTTATGTGAAAAAGCTTCAACCTGATAAGCTCGAACCCAAATTGGAGAAATGTGTCTTCATAGGATACCCAAAGGAGACTGTTGGGTACACCTTCTATCACAGATCCGAAGGCAAGACTTTTGTTGCTAAATTCGGAGTCTTTCTAGAGAAGGAGTTTCTCTCGAAAGAAGTGAGTGGTAGGAAAGTAGAACTTGATGAGGTAACTATACCTGCTCCTCTATTGGAAAGTATTTCATCACAGAAACCGGTTTCTGTGACGCCTACACCAATTAGTGAGGAAGTTAATGATGATGATCATGGAACTTCAGATCAAGTTGTTATTGAACCTCGTAGATCAACCAGAGTAAGATCCGCACCAGAGTGGTACGGTAATCCTGTTCTGGAAGTCATGCTACTAGATCATGATGAACCTACGAACTATGAAGAAGCGATGGTGAGCCCAGATTCCGCAAAATGGCTTGAGGCCATGAAATCTGAGATGGGAATGAAGTGTGGACTTTGGTTGACTTGCCTGATGATCGGCAAGCAATTGAGAATAAATGGATCTTCGAGAAGAAGACTGACGCTGACGGTAATGTTACTGTCTACAAAGCTCGACTTGTTGCGAAAGGTTTTCGACAAGTTCAAGGGATTGACTACGATGAGACCTTCTCACCCGTAGCGATGCTCAAGTTTGTCCGAATCATGTTAGCAATTGCTGCATTTTATGATTATGGGATTTGGAAGATGGATGTCAAAACTTCATTCCTGAATGGATTTCTAGAAGAAGAGTTGTATATGATGCAACCAGAAGATTTTGTCGATCCAAAGGGAGCTAACAAAGTGTGCAAGCTCCAGCGATCCATTTATGGACTGGTGCAAGCCTCTCGGAGTTGGAATAAACGCTTTGATAGTGTAATCAAATCATTTGGTTTTATACAAAGTTTTGGAGAAGTCTGTATTTACAAGAAAGTGAGTGGGAGCTCTGTAGCATTTCTAATATTATATGTGGATGACATATTTTTGATTGGAAATGATATAGAATTTCTGGATAGCATAAAGGGATACTTGAATAAGAGTTTTTCAATGAAAGACCTCGGTGAAGCTGCTTATATATTGGGCATCAAGATCTATAGAGATAGATCAAGACACTTAATTGGACTTTCACAAAGCACATACCTTGACAAAGTTTTGAAGAAGTTCAAAATGGATCAAGCAAAGAAAGGGTTCTTGCCTGTGTTACACGGTGTGAAGTTGAGTAAGACTCAATGCCCGACCACTGCAGAAGATAGAGAGAAAATGAAAGATGTTCCCTATGCTTCAGCCATAGGCTCTATCATGTATGCAATGCTGTGTACCAGACCTGATGTGTGCCTTGCTATAAGTCTAGCAGGGAGGTACCAAAGTAATCTAGGAGTGGATCACTGGACATCGGTCAAGAACATCCTGAAATACCTAAAAAGGACTAAAGATATGTTTCTCGTTTATGGAGGTGACAAATAGCTCATCGTAAATGGTTACGTTGATGCAAGCTTTGACACTAATCCGGACGATTCTAAATCGCAAACCGGATACATGTTTACATTGAACGATGGAGCTGTCAGTGGGTGCAGTTCTAAACAAATCATTGTGGCGGGATCTACATGTGAAGCGGAGTACATATCTGCTTCGGAAGCAGCAAATGAAGGAGTATGGATGAAGGAGTTCATATCCGATCTAGGTGTCATACCTAGTGCATCGGGTCCAATGAAAATCTTTTTTGACAATACTGGTGCAATTGCCTTGACAAAGGAATCCAGATTTCACAAGATAACCAAGCACATAAAGAGATGCTTCAATTCCATCCAGGATTTAGTCCAGGTGGGATACATAGAAATTTGCAAGATACATACGGATCTGAATGTTGCAGACCCGTTGACTAAGCCTCTTCCACGAGCAAAACATGATCAGCACCAAGGCTCCATGGGTGTTAGAATCATTACTGTGTAATCTAGATTATTGACTCTAGTGCAAGTGGGAGACTGAAGGAAATATGTCCTAGAGGCAATAATAAAGTTATTATTTATTTCCTTATATCATGATAAATGTTTATTATTCATGCTAGAATTGTATTAACCGGAAGCATAATACATGTGTGAATACATAGACAAATAGTATGTCACTAGTATGCCTCTACTTGACTAGCTCGTTGATCAGAGATGGTTAAGTTTCCTAACCATAGACAAAGAGTTGTCATTTGATTAATGAGATCAAATCATTAGGAGAATGATGTGATTGACTTGACCCATTCCGTTAGCTTAGCAGACGATCGTTTAGTATTCTGCTATTGCTTTCTTCATGACTTATACATGTTCCTATGACTATAAGATTATGCAACTCCCGTTTACCGGAGGAACACTTTGTGTGCTACCAAACGTCACAATGTAACTGGGTGATTATAAAGGTGCTCTACAGGTGTCTCCGAAGGTACTTGTTGGGTTGGCGTATTTCGAGATTAGGATTTGTCACTCCGATTGTCGAAGGGGTATCTCTGGGCCCTCTCGGTAATGCACATCACTTAAGCCTTGCAAGCATTGCAACTAAAGAGTTGGTTGCGGGATGATGTATTACAGAACGAGTAAAGAGACTTGCCGGTAACGAGATTGAACTAGGTATTGAGATACCGATGATCGAATCTCGGGCAAGTAACATACCAATGACAAAGGGAACAACGTATGTTGTTATGCGGTTTGACCGATAAAGATCTTCGTAGAATATGTGGGAGCCAATATGAACATCCAGGTTCCGCTATTGGTTATTGACCGGAGACGTGTCTCGGTCATGTCTACATAGTTCTCGAACCCGTAGGGTCCGCACGCTTAACGTTTTGATGACATTTATAGTATGAGTTTATATGTTTTAATGGACCATAGGTTGTTCGGAGTCCCGGATGTGATCACGGACATGACGAGGAGTCTCAAAATGGTCGAGACATGAAGATTGATATATTGGAAGCCTATGTTTGGATATCGAAAATGTTCCGGGTGAAATCGAGATTTTACCGGAGTACCGGGAGGTTACTGGAACCCCTGGGGAGGTAAATGGGCCTTAGTGGGCCTTTACGGAGAAGAGGAGAGGCGGCCAGGGCTGGGACGCACGCCCCTCCCCCCTAGTCCGAATAGGACAAGCAGAGGGGAGCGGCGCCCCCCCCCCTTTCCTTCTTTCCCTCCTCTTTCCCCCTCCTGAATCCTATTCCAACTAGGAAGGGAGGGGAGTCCTACTCCCGGTGGGAGTAGGACTCCTCCTGGCGCGCCCTCTCCCTGGACGGCCGCACCCCCCTTGCTCCTATATATACGGGGGCAGGGGGGCACCCCATAGACACAACAATTGATCGTTTGATCTTTTAGCCGTGTGCGGTGCCCCCCTCCACCATAGTCCACCTCAATAATACTCTAGCGGTGCTTAGGCGAAGCCCTGCGTCGGTAGAACATCATCATTGTCACCACGCCGTCGTGCTGACGAAACTCTCCCTCAACACTCGGCTGGATCGGAGTTCAAGGGACATCATCGGGCTGAACGTGTCCTGAACTCGGAGGTGCCGTACGTTCGGTACTTGATCGGTCGGATCGTGAAGACGTACGACTACATCAACCGCGCTGTGCTAACGCTTCCGCTTTTGGTCTACGAGGGTATGTGGACAACACTCTCCCCTCTCGTCGCTATGCATCACCATGATCTTGCTTTTGCGTAGGATTTTTTTTTGAAATTACTACGTTCCCCAACAATTACTCCACACATCGACCGCTATCCAACATGCATCTAGAGTACTAAGTTCATGAGAACAGAGTAACGCCTTAAGCAAGATGACATGATGTAGAGGGATAAACTCATGCAATATGATATAAACACCATCTTTTTATCCTCGATGACAACAATACAATACGTGTTGTTTCCCTTTCTGCCACTGGGAACGAGCACCGCAAGATTGAACCCAAAGCTAAGCACTTCTCCCATTGCAAGAAAGATCAATCTAGTAGGCCAACCCAAACTGATAATTCGAGCAAAGATAAACCAATCATACATAAAATAATTCAGAGAAGATTCAAATATTGTTCATAGATAAACTTGACCATAAACCCACAATTCATCGGATCTCGACAAACACGCCGCAAAAGAAGATTACATCGAATAGATCTCCAAGAGAATCGAGGAGAACTTTGTATTGAGATCAAAAGAGAGAGAAGAAGCCATCTAGCTACTAGCTATGGACCTGAAGGTCTGAGGTAAACTACTCACACATCATCGGAGGGGCCATGGAGTAGATGTAGAGGCCCTCCGTAATCGATGCCCCCTCTGGTAGAGCTCCGGAAAAAGCCCCAAGATGGGATCTCTTGGGTATAGAAGGTTGCGGCGGTGGTACTAGGGTTTCATGGCGCTCCTGGATGTTTGCAGGGTATATGGATATATATATATATATAGGTGGAAGAAGTAGGTCGATGGAGCAATGAGGGGCCCACGAGGGTGGAGGGCGCGCCCCCTGCCTCGTGGCCTCCTCGTTGATTGCTTGACGTCCACTCCAAGTCCTCTGGATCACGTTTGTTCCAAAAATTATGCTCCCGAAGGTTTCATTCCGTTTGGACTCCGTTTGATATTCCTTTTCTACGAAACACTGAAATAGGCAAAAAAACAGCAATTTGGGCTGGGCCCCGGTTAATAGGTTAGTCACAAAAATAATATAAAAGTGTAAAATAAAGCCCGTTATCATCCAAAACAGATAATATAATAGCATGGAACAATCAAAAATTATAGATACGTTGGAGACGTATCAAGCATCCCCAAGCTTAATTCCTGCTCGTCCTCGAGTAGGTAAATGATAAAAACAGAATTTTTGATGTGGAATGCTTCCTAACATATTTCTAAATATAATTTTATTTATTGTGGCATGAATGTTCAGATCAGAAAGATTCAAGATAAAGGTTTAATATTGACATAAAAATAATAATACTTCAAGCATACTAAGAAAGCAATCATGTCTTCTCAAAATAACATGGCCAAAGAAAGTTCAACCCTACAAAATCATATAGTTTGGTCATGCTCTATTTTCGTCACACAAGAATGCTCTCATCATGCACAACCCCGATGACAAGCCAAGCAATTGTTTCATACTTTAGTAATCTCAAACTTTTTTCAACTTTCACGCAATACATGAGTGTGAGCCATGGATATAGCACTATGGGTGGAATAGAATATAATGAAGGGGGTTATGTGGAGAAGAAAAAAAAAGGAGAAAGTCTCACATCGATGCGGCTAATCAATGGGCTAGGGAGATGCCCATCAATTGATGTCAATTCAAGGAGTAGGGATTGCCATGCAATGGATGCACTAGAGCTATAAATGTATGAAAGCTCAACAAAAGAAACTAAGTGGGTGTGCATCCAACTTGCTTGCTCACAAAGACCTAGGGCACTTGAGGAGGCCCATTGTTGGAATATACAAGCCAAGTTCTATAATGAAAAATTCTCACTAGTATATGAAAATGACAAAATGAGAGACTCTCTATCATAAAGATCATGGTGCCAATTTGAATCACAAGTGTGGAAAAAGGATAGTAGCATTGCCCCTTTTTTGGGCCTTATTTTTTATTTGGCCTTTCTTTTTCCCCTTTTTATGGGACAACGCTCTATTACTGATGATCATCACACTTCTATTTATTTACAACTTAATGATTACAACTCGATACTAGAACAAGATATGAGTATATATGAATGCCTCCGGCGGTGTCCCGGGATGTGCAATGACTCATGAGTGACATGTATGAAAGAATTATTAATGATGGCTTTGCCACAAATACGATGTCAACTACATGATCATGCAAGGAAATATGACAATGATGATGCATGTCATAATAAACGGAACGGTGGAAAGTTGCATGGCAATATATCTCGAAATGGCTATGGAAATGTCATAATAGGTAGGTATGGTGGCTGTTTTGAGGAAGACATAAGGCGGTTTATGTGTGATAGAGCATATCGTATCACGGGGTTTGGATGCACCGGCGAAGTTTGCACCAACTCTCAAGGTGAGAAAGGGCAATGCACGGTATCGAGGAGGCTAGCAATGATGGAAGGGTGAGAGTGCGTATAATCGATGGACTCAACATTGGTCATAAAGAACTCACATACTTATTGCAAAAATCTACAAGTCATCAAAAACCAAGTATTACGCGCATGCTTCTAGGGGGATAGATTGGTAGGAAAAGACCATCGCTCGTCCCCAACCACTCATAAGGAAGACAATCAAATAACACCTCATGTTTCAAATTTGTTACACAATGTTTACCGTAAGTGCATGCTACGGGACTTGCAAACTTCTACACAAGTATTCCTCAAATTCACAACTACTCAACTAGCACAACTTTGATATCACTATCTCCATATCTCAAAACAATCATCAAGTATCAAACTTCTCTTAGTATTCAATGCACTTATATGAAAGTTTTTATTATGCCTAAAAGCAAATTACCATGTTGTTCTAAAGGACTCTCAAAATAATATAAGTGAAGCATGAGAGATCAATTATTTCTATAAAATAAAACCACCACCGTGCTCTAAAAGATATAAGTGAAGTACTAGAGCAAAAACTATATAGCTCAAAAGATATAAGTGAAGCACATAGAATATTCTAATAAATTCCAATTCATGTGTGTCTCTATCAAAACGTGTGTACAGCAAGGATGATTGTGGTAAACTAAAAATCAAAGACTCAAATCATACAAGACGCTCCAAGAAAAACACATATCATGTGGCGAATAAAAATATAGCTCCAAGTAAAGTTACCGATAGACGAAGATGAAAGAGGGGATGCCTTCCGGGGCATCCCTAGGCTTAGGCTTTTTGGTGTCCTTGGATTTTACCTTTGGGTGCCTTGGGCATCCCCAAGCTTAGCCTCTTGCCACTCCTTGTTCCATAACCCATCAAATCCTTCCCAAAATTTGAAAACTTCACAACACAAAACTTAAAAGAAAATCTTCGTGAGCTCCGTTACTAAAATAAAACAAACCACCACTTCAAGGTACTGTAATGAACTCATTATTTATTTATATTGGTGTTAAACCTACTGTATTCCAACTTTTCTATGGTTCATAAACTCTATTACTAGCCATAGATTCATCGAAATAAGCAAAGAACACACGAAAAACAGAATCTATCAAAACAGAAGTCTGTAGTAATCTGTAGGTTTTGAATACTTCTGGAACCCCAAAAATTATAAAATAAATATCTGGACGTGAGCAATTTATCTATTAATCATCTGCAAAAGGAATTAATTAAATAGCACTCTCCAGTAAAAAATGACAGCAATTCTCGTGAACACTAAAGTTTCTGTTTTTTTACAGCAAGATCAAAAAGACTTTCCCAAGTCTTCCCAACGGTTCTACTTGGCACAAACACTAATTAAACACAAAAAACAGAACCAAAATAGAGGCTAGATAAATTATTTATTACTAAACAAGAGCAAAAATCAAGGAATAAAAATAAAATTGGGTTGCCTCCCAACAAGCGCTATCGTTTAACGCCCCTAGCTAGGCATAAAAGCGAAGATAGATCTAGGTATTGCCATGATAATGATAAGATAAATCGTGAAATCTCATCTCATACTCCCTACGTTCAGCAGCAAGCTTCCTCTGTGGCAAGCAAAAATAATCAAAAGGGCTAAATTTAATGGGACAAAAGTCCCCAAGATCAAACTCGGGAGGTATTGGTTCCTCCTTTGGCCCCTCATATTGCACAATCAATTCATCATTATAAGCATTCTTTTGTCAAAAAGTCATGAACCTTTGTTCAAGGGAAAAACCTAGCCCATTGTTCTGGATGGCAAAATTATCATTAAGTTCAGAGATCCTATTAACAAGAGCATCAGTAGGAACCTTTTTTCTAATGTTTTCATTAAAAGCAACATGATCTAAAGATCGTAAACGCATAATATCTTCTTGATAGAAAAGAATTGCTTTTGTGGGAGGACGGCCGGCATCCACCCTATAATGCGCAAAAATTTCATTAGCCTCTTTTATTATAAATCTGAACTCATGAGCTAAAAAGATGGTCGCTGCTCGCTTAACAGAAGAATGCTCAATATTAGAGAATTCTAGGAAAATCCTTTGTATGGAAGGATGCATATGTAAAAATTGTCTCTCGAGTTCAACTATGAGCAAGGATATAGCATCTGCGAGACTACTAGTTTTATGAAGGATAGATTCACTCATAGTGGGCAAAGCACCGGCACAAGTAAAGAAATCTTGAATAACTCCCTTCCCAATAATATTACCGCTGCCAATAAGAAACTTTTTAGTGTGCAAAATAATAGGATTTTCAAGAGGGTCATCAATAGCATCAAAGTTTTTCGTAATATTATCCTTATCAATGATAACCTCCCCAGTTTCAGACATGATGGCAACAAATTGCAAAAAGAGCAAGCACACAGAAGGCAGGAAGGAAAAAGAGGCGAACAGAAAGAGAGGACGAAAGGAAAAGATGGCGAATAAAACGGCAAGGTGAAGTGGGGGATAGGAAAACGAGAGACAAATGGCAAATAATGTAATGCGGAGGATAAGAATTATGATGGGTACTTGGTATGTCTTGACTTGGCGTAGATCTCCCCTGCAACGGCGCCAGAAATCCTTCTTGCTACCTCTTGAGCACTGCGTTGGTTTTCCCTTAAAGAGGAAAGGGTGGTGTAGTAAAGCAGCATAAGTATTTCCCTCAGTTTTTGAGAACCAAGGTATCAATCTCTTCACGGCCACTTGCAAAAGTGAGATCTGATAGAGATGATAATAATAAGATAAATATTTTTGGTATTTTTATGATATAGATTGAAAGTAAAGATTGTAAAATAAAATAGATTGGAAACTTGTATGATGGAAAATAGACCCGGGGGCCATAGGTTTCACCGGTGGCTTCTCTTAAGATAGCATAAGTATTACGGTGGGTGAACAAATTACTGTCGAGCAATTGATAGAAAAGCGAATAATTATGAGAATATCTAGGTATGATCATGTATATAGGCATCACGTCTGTGATAAGTAGACTGAAACGATTCTGCATCTACTACTATTACTCCACATATCGACCGCTATACAGCATGCATCTACAGTATTAAGTTCATGAGAACAGAGTAACGACTTAAGCAAGATGACATGATGTAGAGGGATAAACTCATGTAATATGATATAAATCCCATCTTTTTATCCTCGATGTCAACAATACAATATGTGTTGTTTCCCTTTCTGTCACTGGGATCGAGCACCGCAAGATTGAACCCAAAGCTAAGCACTTCTCCTATTGCAAGAAAGATCAATCTAGTAGGCCAACCCAAACTGATAATTCGAAGAGACTTGCAAAGATAAACCAATCATACATAAAAGAGTTCAGAGAAGATTCAAATATTGTTCATAGATAAACTTGATCATAAACCCACAATTCATCGGATATCGACAAACACACCGCAAAAGAAGATTACATCGAATAGATCTCCAAGAGAATCAAGGAGAACTTTGTATTGAGATCCAAAGAGAGAGAAGAAGCCATCTAGCTACTAGCTATGGACCCGAAGGTCTGAGGTAAACTACTCACACATCATCGGAGGGGCCATGGAGTTGATGTAGAGGCCCTCCATGATCGATGCCCCCTCCGGCGGAGCTCCGGAAAAGGCTCCAAGATGGGATCTCTTGGGTACAGAAGGTTGCGGCGGTGGAAATAGGGTTTTGTGGTGCTCCTGGATGTTTGCGGGGTATATGGATATATATAGGTGGAAGAAGTAGGTCGGTGGACCAACGAGGGGCCCACGAGGGTGGAGGGCGCGCCCCCTGCCTCGTGGCCTCCTCGTTGATTGCTTGACGTCCACTCCAAGTTCTCTGGATCACGTTTGTTCCAAAAATCACACTCCCGAAGGTTTCATTTCGTTTGGACTCCGTTTGATATTCCTTTTCTACGAAACATTGAAATAGGCAAAAAAACAGCAATTTGGGATGGGCCTCCGGTTAATAGGTTAGTCCCAAAAATAATATAAAAGTGTAAAATAAAGCCCGTTATCATCCAAAACAGATAATATAATAGCATGGAACAATCAAAAATTATAGATACGTTGGAGACGTATCAAGCATCCTCAAGCTTAATTCCCGCTCGTCCTCGAGTAGGTAAATGATAAAAACAGAATTTTTGATGTGGAATGCTTCCTAACATATTTCCCAATATAATTTACTTTATTGTGGCATGAATGTTCAGATCGGAAAGATTCGAGATAAAATTTTAATATTGACATAAAAATAATAATACTTCAATATACTAACAAAGCAATCATGTCTTCTCAAAATAACATGGCCAAAGAAAGTTCATCCCTACAAAATCATATAGTTTGGTCATGCTCCATTTTCGTCACACAAGAATGCTCTCATCATGCACAACCCCGATGACAAGCCAAGCAATTGTTTCATACTTTAGTGATCTCAAACTTTTTTCAACTTTCACGCAATACATGAGCATGAACCATGCATATAGCACTATGGGTGAAATAGAATATAATGAAGGTGGTTATGTGGAGAAGACAAAAAAGGAGAAAGTCTCACATCGACGCGGCTAATCAATGGGCTAAGGAGATGCCCATCAATTGATGTCAATGCAAGGAGTAGGGATTGCCATGCAACGGATGCACTAGAGCTATAAATGTATAAAAGCTCAACAAAAGAAACTAAGTGGGTGTGCATCCAACTTGCTTGCTCACAAAGACCTAGGTCACTTGAGGAGGCCCATTGTTGGAATATACAAGCCAAGTTCTATAATGAAAAATTCTCACTAGTATACGAAAATGACAAAACGAGAGACTCTCTATCATAAAGATCATGGTGTTACTTTGAAGCACAAGTGTGGAAAAAGGATAGTATCATTGCCCCTTTTTGTGGGCCTTATTTTTTTATCTGGCCTTTCTTTTTTTCCTTTTTTATGGGACAATGCTCTATTATTGATGATCATCACACTTCTATTTATTTATAACTCAATGATTACAACTCGATACTAGAACAAGATATGACTATATATGAATGCCTCCGGCGGTGTCCCGGGATGTGCAATGACTCATGAGTGACATGTATGAAATAATTATGAATGGTGGCTTTGCGTTGGTTTTCCCTTAAAGAGGAAAGAGTGGTGAAGTAAAGCAGCGTAAGTATTTTCCCTCAGTTTTTGAGAACCAGGGTATCAATCTCTTCACGGCCACTTGCAAAAATGAGATCTGATAGAGATGATAATAATAAGATAAATATTTTTGATATTTTTATGATATAGATTGAAAGTAAAGATTGCAAAATAAAATAGATTGGAAACTTGTATGATGGAAAATAGACCCGGGGGCCATAGGTTTCACTAGTGGCTTCTCTCAAGATAGCATAAGTATTACGGTGGGTGAACAAATTACTGTCGAGCAATTGATAGAAAAGCGAATAATTATGAGAATATCTAGGTATGGTCATGTATATAGGTATCACGTCCGTGACAAGTAGACCGAAACGATTCTGCATCTACTACTATTACTTCACACATCGACCGCTATCCAGCATGCATCTACAGTATTAAGTTCATGAGAACAGAGTAACGACTTAAGCAAGATGACATGATGTAGAGGGATAAACTCATGCAATATGATATAAACCTCATCTTTTTATCCTCGATGGCAACAATACAATACATGTCGTTTCCCTTTCTGTCATTGGGATCGAGCATCGCAAGATTGAACCCAAAGCTAAGCACTTCTCCCATTGCAAGAAAGATCAATCTAGTAGGCCAACCCAAACTGATAATTCGAAGAGACTTGCAAAGATAAACCAATCATACATAAAAGAGTTCAGAGAAGATTCAAATATTGTTCATATATAAACTTGATCATAAACCCACAATTCATCGGATCTCGATAAACACACCGCAAAAGAAGACTACATCGAATAGATCTCCAAGAGAATCAATGAGAACTTTGTATTGAGATCCAAAGAGTGAGAAGAAGCCATCTAGATACTAGCTATGGCCCCGAAGGTCTGAGGTAAACTACTCACACATCATCGGAGTGGCCATGGAGTTGTTGTAGAGAGCCCTCCGTGATCGATGCCCCTTCCGGCGGAGCTCCGGAAAAGGCCTCAAGATGGAGTTCTTGGGTACAGAAGGTTGCGCCCCCCTGCCTCGTGGCCTCTTTGTTGATTTCTTGACGTCCACTCCAAGTCCTCTGGATCATGTTTGTTCCAAAAATCATGCTCCCAGAGGTTTCATTCCGTTTGGACTCCGTTTGATATTCCTTTTCTACGAAACACTGAAATAGGAAAAAAAAACCATCAATTTGGGTTGGGCCTCCGATTAATAGGTTAGTCCCAAAAATAATATAGAATTGTAAAATAAAGCCCGTTATCATTCAAAATAGATAATATAATAGCATGGAACAATCAAAAATTATAGATACGTTGGAGACGTATCACCCGCCCCTGTCGGCCGCGCCCAGCCTCGCTGGCCACGCCCCGTCGCCTCCATCATCCGCGCCCAGCCTTGCCGGCCACGCCCCGCCGCCTCTGCCGTCCGCGCCTTACTCTATTGCCAGCCGAGTCGTGCCCCTTTGCCTGCCGCGCTGGGAGGATTCCGGCGGCCAGGACGAGGTCATGGGAGGCCACGACTATGTCGAGCTCATCCAATTCGAACCGGCGGCGATCGACTGCGGCGCCTAGCGGCCTTTTTCGGTGTGCGGTGATGAATTCCGGCGAGTTTAGGGCGGATTCCGGCAAACTCCGCGGCGGCGTGTTTGCTCCGACGAGGTTTGACCGGTATACGACCCCCCTAGATTCGGCCTTCCAACCTCCAAAGATAAGGGTTTCGGGTGTGCATTTGCGGTAGTCCTTAAAAAATTTACGGGTTGGATCACTTTTACAGTTTCTATTCTAGATACTTTTTTCGCCCAAAATTCTAAAACGCTAAATTTTTACGGGTTTGACCACTTATGCGGGGTCTGCTAGAGATGCTTTAAGGGCATCTCCAACGACGACCCGTAAATTTCCTCTTCCATTCGTTCCAGGACTGATCATCCAACGTTGCCCGCGTATATTTCAAATATTTTTGTAACAAATTGAATGAAAATCATGCAAACACAATGGATTTCATACAAACCGGACAAAAACGTCTACATTTTGAAGATATTTTTACGGAATTGATAGTCAGATCTTGTTGTTTGTATTTCCCCCGCAACCATTCGTGTAGATGTGTGAGGTTCCGCCTTTTTCTGGGTTTGATTCTCGTTTGCCATAGCGAATTTCGGCGGCGGAGTGCCCTATGGTAGGGCGAGGTGACTGGAGGGGCGCTCCATGAGAGGGATGCGTTGTTAGTTTGATCGATTTCTAACTGCGGTGTTGTTATGTATTCAGCTGGATGTTTGATTAGATTGGCTTGTTTAGTTGTAGTAGTATGCGATAGTGATTCATTGCAGGTTGTGCATGTAGGTTTTCCCTAGGCTGGCATCCACTTGGTTGCGTGGTTGTAGTTTTTGCAGTACAATTCACACACATCCACCTACAAGTTGTTGTGTTTTTGAATTTGTTGTGGTTCTGTTCTTTGTAGGTAACACTGTAATTCTGAATTGGTTCACGGTGTATTCCCCATTATTTTTTACGGTGTAATTTCTAATGGATTTACAATGTAATTCTCTATGGATTTACACTGTAATTCCTAGTAGATTTGCAGTGTATTTACACTCTAATTTCTAGTGGATTGTACAGTGTAATCCTCAATGGATTTACGGTGTATTTCCTAGGGGCTTTATAGTGTTTTTGAAACTGGAGGAGCTTTACAGTGTAATTCTTAAGACGTATTACACTGTAATTCTTAGTGGATTTTGTAATTCTCATTTGTTTAGCATGCAAGTGTTCTTGCTTTTCTCCTGTTGTACCTGCATGTGCTAGTTCAGTGTTGAATTTCGCATCCGTGAGTGCTTGGATGCAGTTGTGCTGCCTCGTATGTGTGTTTTGATTTTCTCAGTTTGGACATGTCATTTTAGGAACTAGAGATTGTCTTGATCATGTCGTTGGTGGACTGATTTTCTTCCAGTTAAGTTAAAGTGGTTCGGGATTGTAAATTTGAGTAATGTGTCACTTCTAGTGTTAGATCTATCCCCTTTTCATCTTTTGTGTGTGTGGTAATTTCCCTCAGCTATGTTGAATCTCGCTTGTCGACTTGTCGTGTGAGCTAGATTGTGTTGAATTCGGCTAGTTGTCATGCGCTAGTGACTGTTGTTTGTTTCAGTTCAGACCCACGTGCATGTCCCTGTCCATGTCCCTGTCGGATGGGCTGCTGTTTGTTTCAGTTCAGATCCCTTTGCTTTGCTTGTACTACTTGTTTCCTCGCTCAACATCAGGTACCTAGCAACCAAACTAGTCTACTGTTTGCCAAGAGTGGCATTTGGGCACATGGGAGTGTGTTCCTGGTTTTCAAAATGTGTGTTTAAACATATTTTAAAATGTCAAAAAAGTTCAAATAAAAACTTGGCGCATACATTTCGATATTGTACATGCTCACAAAGTCGTTTCGCGAAAAAACGACAACTATGTGTCGAATGTGAAAAAGGCAAAATCTGGTGTTAAAAAAATGCTTTTCACAAGACATCCTTTTGTCTTTTTTACACAAGCCATAAAAAATAACGGTTTTCTTCGAAACTTGACGTGCACATATATAATGCCAAGATGTATGCACCAATTTTTTATTTAAAATTTTTTCACACTTTGAAATGTTTTTTTCGTGTGTAGGAGCGCGCGCTCCAGGGAGCATCAACGGATTTCCGATTGTTTGCCCCCTATTCCTTCTCCAATCTAGTATAACCTAATTTGCCGCACATTTGGGATTTGGAATTGGGTGATGATTGCCTTTAGTCTACCTACCTTCTGCTCTACTATATAGGCAAAATTGTGTCTATAATAGCTTGCTGCGGAAATAGCTATCTCAGCCGCGAACCCGTGTTCAGTAATTCGTGCAATGCGGAAGGTGGAGAAAATGCCAAGTGATTTTGAAGACTTTCTGCGGCCCATCTCGCAGGTAAAGGCTGCTCCGTGGGCCAGCCTCTAGTGGTCCATCGTGCAGGTTTGAGAGATGGGTAGATACCCCTCAAAAAAAAAGAGAGAGAGATGGGTAGATGCATGTGGCAGTGAACATGGAACCCGGTGGAACCTCTGGTAGAAACGTAAAACAGAAACAAGCTGACATAAGGCAGGAGTGGATCACGTGACAAGCCTTTGGCCCATGATTTCTCATCTCTCTTTTTTGGTTTTGCTATTTTACAGCTGAGTGTTTTGCAATTCATTGACATTCAAATCGTTATTCGTCCGTTCTTGCACGGAGATTCACGCTGGTTTTTGTTTTTCGTCAGGCTTGTTACCGGGTCCGTTTTTTGTGTGGGTGCGGTTTTCTCTGTGCCGGTTATGGCTGCCTCGGCATGGTCTGATTTTTGTGTTGTTTGAATTTAGGAGAGCGTGTCTTTTCCTTTTTTTTTCATTTTCTCCTTTCTGTTTCGATAAGGCTGAGGCGGAGCTCGAGCGGCGGAGCAGAGGAGGCGATTCTCCCCGTCCATGGCGATTTCGTGAACTTCCAGCGCTCGAGCTTCATTTCTGTCCCCTTTCTATTCGCTCCCCGGTGCCGCGGTTGGTTGTTCCTCTCTGTCTCTCTATCGAGTACTAGTAAGCGGCACGTGCCATGCACGTATATGAGGTAGTTATAAACACATATAGTAAGTGGTGTAATTTTAAGTATCATCATTTTAACTATCATGGGTAGTCACGCAACTCGTCAATTAGTTAAGGACTGGCTTAACCAGCAAAGTTCGTGACAATTGCGAACGATTTGCTTAGCAGTTATGTTGGCCGATGATTGCAAGTTTAGTTAGCAAATATGGCAAATCCGACCCAGTTTAGTTTTTTTTACCAGGATTTGCTGTCCTCACAAACAAAATTTGCCATCCCTGAGACAATGCGAATTGCCATAAAGACGTTCGATTTAACATCCGTTTCCAACAAACTTCGGTTGAATAGCATCACGATTATTTAATCATTGATTATAAAGGTGGTAGAAGTCATGCAATCTTTTTCGGACTGGTGGTGGTCTTTCCATATGTTAGTACTTTGAACTACACAAATAACTTCTAATAAAAATGGTTGTGTGCATTATGATGATGCACGCCATGTGTCTTTCCCTTTCAAAATAATAATAGTTATAAACGTATAATCAATTCGATAGTGTATGCTTGTAATATTGATTTTACACAATTTAGAATACCACGAAGAGAAAACGCTTCATCCTGAATCGTTTACCTTAATAAATTTTAATGCGTTATGAATTGAGCAATTGAAAAGGCATCATGTTGCAACTTATTCATCATTACAAATAAAATAATTATTAAAACACTAATTATATCTCTTTGGTTGATCAAAATTTCCAGACTTTACTGATAGAGACAAACAAACAAAAACAAGAGTGATAATATTTGTAAAACAAATGTATAAGAGAAAGTAAAAGATATTTAGCTGTAACACATATTGCAATTTTATTTTGTTTGCCATTCTTTAATTGGTTAAATTGCTTCCACAAGTAGAAAGCCATTTCCAGCATCTGTGCCTATGGCGTATGCCGAGGCTGCTCCACTGTATGCCTTTTCTCATGTTCATCATAATATCTACTTGGTAGCCTGCTAGTTGCTATAGTACTTTACATAGTCTGCTAGAAATTTCTAGATAGTGATGGGAGCATCACGTGTGCATCCTGCAATTTTTATGTGAGTGTGGCGTGCTGACAACACAGGGAAGGAGCGCGCGCGAATCCCTTCAATGTGAACCGTCAGATTGACATATCTAATGGTTCATATGCAGCCACGTAGTCATGTAGAGCAAGCCATTAAATCTGAGCCGTCCGATTGTGAAGATCCAACGGTTCATATGACGTGCTACTGGTACACTATATAGGAGTATAGATGTTGTTCTGCTTGTGTTTGTTCCAAATCTAGGTCAGTTCATGTCACCCTCTCGCCTTCTGATGCAGCCGCTGGTAGGTGTGATTTCTAGGTTTTGTGGTTGTTGTGGTCGTCTCTGGTGGGCTGCTGTTGTAGTTTGTAGATGCAGCGGGGTTTCCCCTTGTTTCTGTAGATGTAGCATGCAGGATTCTGTAGATGTAGCATGGGGGTTTCTATAGATGCACGAGTAGCCTGTGGGATTTTTCCTGCTTATGTTCTACTCATGTGCCTGTACGCGAGGATTCTGTAGATTCCTAGCTCTTTCAGTGATGCTACCTGCTCATGTCCTGATGCTACCTGCTCATGTGAAGCTCTTTGTAGTCCCTGATTTCGGCTGCTGATTTTTTGTTGTTAGATGTAGCTGTTTAGTTCCCCTTGGTACATGTTTATGTACTTATAGAGGCATGATTTTTTAGTTTAATTTTAGTGTATTTTGTCTTAGCCTTTCAGTGTAATCTACTTAGCATTTCGTCTGTAATTTGTTAGTTGATTAGTTTGGCTTGATAGTTTCTTTTTGAATGTAATTTCAGTGTAATTTGTCTCAGCTTTGCAGCGTAAGGATTTACTATGTAATTTAACTTAGTATTGCACTTTAATTTGTTTCACCATTTCGGTGTAAGGATTTACAGTGTAATTTATCTCAGTATT
This sequence comes from Triticum dicoccoides, assembly GCF_002162155.2. Classification (NCBI taxonomy): domain Eukaryota; kingdom Viridiplantae; phylum Streptophyta; class Magnoliopsida; order Poales; family Poaceae; genus Triticum; species Triticum dicoccoides. Next base: position 252,553,117 of record NC_041388.1, read on the forward strand.
GCAGTGTAAGTTGTCCCAGTCTTTCACTGTAATTTACCTGTAATGTTTTCCCGTGTGATTTGTTTGGATTGCTTCTTGTTGTAGCAATCTATTGAGAAATATTCAGCAAGCAAAGATGGTGATGTTCCCCCTTGCAGTGACTTGCTTTTTGAAATGAATGTGCAGAAATACTTTGGTGCTCGTTTTGTGCTCTTGCCTTTTATTGCTTGGTTGATTATTTTTGTTGTTTTACTGAAGTTTTTCTTGCTGCCCAGGTAGTTATAGACCTTGTTCAAGCTAGGAACAAAGACAAGCACAAGCTATCTGTTGAAAGGTCACGGTCCCTTATAATTGATGTTCTAGATTGCTTATCACACTCATCTCTGAATGTCAAATCTGTTCCTACAAGTGAGGTTCATTCTCTGTATAAGTTTTCTTTTGGTTAGTTCCTTCTTGAAGTTATTTTTTGTTTCTATTCTCTGATTTATGTATTCTTTCTTGTATGATCTTATTTATTTGTTCTTGCGCGTGTTGTTTATTTGTACTTTTGCAGGCACGAAGTCTATTTTCTATTCACTATTTCGTTGCTGAGAGGAACTTTGAAACTGTTGTTGACAATCCATCTCCTCAAGTCGAGCGGCAAATCCCCAATTTGAGTCTTCTGGTTCTTTTCTTTCTCCTTCTTCATTGATATGGCCTGTGCTTGAGTTCATTTTAGCTGTTGCTATACTAGGATCAACATCTTTAGGGTTGTGCAACTTTTAAGGATTTCTTTTAGTTTTTTTCTGAAATGTTTCTCCTTTTATGTTCCTCAGCTGAAAATTGGTGTGTGTACCTGTTGCAGATTCATGTTGTAGAATAGGTTTGTGTCCCAGGGATTAGATTCTCCTCCACCATCTTCGCTTCGCTGCCCCTTCATGATGCAAGTCTAGCTCCGATGTCTGCAAGGTAGGTTTAATGATTGTTAGTGTGTTTCCTTCGCCATTTGTTTGTAATAGTTATTCAGTTGTTGTTTTCCTTACATTGTTATCTCTTGTTGTGATGAAACTGTCCTCTACTTTGCTCCTGTAGTTTTCCTCCTTAGTTTCCTCAATGTTCGTAGATCCATCTCCGGAATGTACCTTCAAGGTTCATCACAAGTTTAATTTTAAGACATTTAGGTATTGTTTGCAGTAGTTAATTGAGATTTTGATTTTATACCTTGTATATAATGTCGGAATGAAGGAGTGCAGTGAAAGAAAATGATTCTTGCATCATAATTGTGTTAGCCTTTTACCTTTTTATGTATTTTAATCATCTTTGCAAAGTTTTAGGTACTGTATATCACATTTAATATGAGTTCTTCCTGTGTCAATCTCAGTAGATCCTCTTCAGTTACTGTCCTCATCATGCTCCTCTCGTGACACATTTTGAAAAGTAGAATGTTAGTGCTAGCATAATCATCAGCAGCAAAGCTTATAGAAATAGATGAAAGCAGAATGCCAGTGTTAGCATAATCACAATCATGCTTGAATGTATTCTGTAGGTTGTATTTTGCGCTTACAGTGTAATTACTAGGTACTTATAGTGTAATTACTTTAGTTTTCTTGAGTTTTTTACATTTGGAAATTGCTAGGTACTTACAGTGTAATTACATTAGTTTTCTTGAGTTACAGTGTACTTATTTGGGTGTTTATAGTGTAATTGTCTTTTGTCTCCATGTTTACACCTTTTTTTGCACTATAACTTTCTATGATTTACACTACAATATTTTATGATTTACTAGGTTTAAACTGTAATTGCATTATAATTACACTGTAATTTTCTAGGATTTACAGTGGAAATCCCCTATAAATTAAAGTAAACTACACCAGTTTTCACTGTAATTTTCTAGGATTTACAATGGATTTTTTTACTAGCAGGGACCCTTAGTTTACACTGTAATTTACCGGGTATTTACAGTGTAATTGTCTTTTGTCTCCATTCTTACACCGGTTTTTGCACTGTAACTGTGACAACCCCGATTTGACCGTACACTAATCATACACGCAAATGTGTACGATCAAGATCAAGGACTCACGGAAAAATATCACAACACAACTCTAGACAGAAATTAAAATAATCCAATCTTTATATTACAAGCCAGGGGCCTCGAAGGCTCGAATACAAATGCTCGAAGACACAAGAGTCAGCGGAAGTAATAATATCTGAGTATAGACATAGGTTAAACAAATTTGCCTTAAGAAGGCTTCACAAAAGTAGCAACGATCGAAAAGGCGAGGCTTCCTGCCTGGGACCTCCTAACTACTCCTCGAATCCGAACTCCATGTAGAATCATCCTCGGGATCCTCTGGCTCCTGGACTCCATCATATGATCGCAATAACCAGGAAAAAGGGGGAAAGAAGTAGCAAAGCAACCATGAGTACTCATCCAAAGTACTCGCAAGGAAGGATCTACACTACATATGCATTGGTATCAATGAAAAGGGTAGTATTTATGGACTGAACTGCAGAACGCCAGAATAAAAGGGGGATAGCTAGTCCTATCGAAGACTACGCTTTTGGCAGTCTCCATCTTAAAGCATATAGAAGAGAGTAGATGGTACGTTAACCAAGTATCATCGTATAGCATAATCCTACCCGACGATCCTCCCCTCGTCGCCCTGTGAGGGAGCGATCACCAGGTTGTATCTGGCACTTGAAAGGGTGCGTTTTATTAAGTATTCGATTCTAGTTGTCATAAGGTCAAGGTACAACTCTGGGTCATCCTTTTACCGAGGGACACGGCTATTCAAATAGATAAACTTCCCTGCAGGGGTGCACCACATTTCCCAACATGCTCGATCCCTCTAGCCGGACACACTTTCCTGGGTCATGCCCGGCCTCGGAAGATCAACACGTCGCAGCCCCACCTAGGCACAACACAGAGGTCAGCACGCCGGCCTAAATCCTATGGCGCAGGGGTCTGGGCCCATCGCCCATTGCACACCTGCATGTTTGCGTACGCAGCCGGTGAGTAGACCTAGCAACCTCCATTACAAAGGAAGTTGCGTTACGCGGTCTAACCCGGTGCGTGCCGCTTAGTCGCTGACGTCAAGAAGGCTTTGGCTGATACCACGACGTCGAGTGCCCATAACTGTTCCCGCGTAGTTGGTTAGTACGTATAGGCAAGTGGCCAGACTCAGATCAAATACCAAGATCTCATTAAGCATGTTAATTGAAGTATCCGCAAACGACGACCAGGGCCAGGCCCACCTATCACCTAGCTGGTATCCACCAGCCCTGCCGCTCCTCCATAAAGTAACAGTCGGGGGCCGTTGGGAACCCAGGCCCACCACTACCTGGATGGAACCACCTGCCCCTTCAGCCCCCACATCGGAATCACCTGCGGGTACTCTACGAGCCGACCCGACTTTAGTCACCACATGTATCACATATTATGTATATAAGTATATTCCCGTGATCACCTCCCACATGATCACAGCCCGATAGTATAGAATGGCAGACGAACAAGAATGTACGGCCACTGATGGAATACTAGCATCCTATACTAAGCATTTAGGATTGCAGGTAAAGGTAACAACAGTAGTAGCAAGGACAGGCGATGCGTCAGAATAGGATTAACGGAAAGCAGTAACATGCTACACCACTCTAATGCAAGAAGTAGAGAGAAGAATAGGCGATATATGGTGATCAAGGGGGGCTTGCCTGGTTGCTCTGGCAAGTAGGGGTCGTCAACAACATAGTCGATCGGGGCACCAGTAGCGGCGTCAGTCTCGTAGTCTACTGGAGAGAGGAGGGGGAAGAAACAATGAATACAATGCAAACAGATGCATGACATGACAATGAACGGTGCTAGGCATGCCCTAACGCGGTAGGAGGTGATACCGGCGAAGGGGGGAAACATCCGGGAAAGTATCCTCGGTGTTTCATGTTTTCGGACAGATGAACCGGAGGGGAAAAGTTGTGTGTTCGCTATGCTAGGGAGCGTGGTGGACGAACGGACTGCGTATTCGGATTCGTCTTGTCGTTCTGAGCAACTTTCATGTACAAAGTATTTTCATCCGAGTTACGATTTATTTTCTATGATTTATCAATGTTTTAGGAATTTTTGAAATTTAGTTAATTATTTAAATTGAACATTATCCAGAACAGTGAAAGGTGATGTCAGCATGACCTCGCCATGATGCCAGCAGGTCAAACCCAGCTGACTAGAGTCAAACCTGGCCTGTGGGTCCAGTGAGACCCATGTGTCATTGAGACAGAGGTGAAATAGGATTTGTTTTAAACTAATCAGGATTAATTAAGGGCGGGCCCCATTAGTCGGTGACAGATTAGTGTTTTGATTAACTAATTAGGTTAATTAATTAGGGTTAATTAATTAATTAATATATTTTTGTTTGTTTTTTAATCAATTTTTTAACCGTTCTGGGCAGGGCCCACATGTCTGTGGCCCATAGGCCAGATTGGGTCGGGCGCAACGGGCACCGGGCGTCGGGCGTCGCCCGTTCGATGGAGCCGTGCGGGGCTGGCCCCTGGCGCGGCCAACGGAAGCGTGGCCATGGTTCAGGCGGCGGAGCAAGGTCAGCCGGGGCAAGACTGGCTGTAGGGAGGCGGCGGCGAGCAGCGGTGGAGGCGGGGCTGCGACTGGGCGAGCGTAGGCGGGCGTCGAGGCGAGCAGAGGCGGCGGGGCTGTGGGCGCGCATGCGCACGACGATTGCGGTGGCCGCAACGACAACGGGGGCTCGCACCGGGGCCGATGGAGAGGCTCGGCACCCACGGTGCAGTAGCGGCAGTGCGGCGTCGAGGGGGAGGCGGGTCAAGTGCGGCCAAGCGGAGCAGCGGGTGCGGGCTTGGCCGCGGCCGGAGGCGGAGCAAAGTGAGGGGGAAGCAGGGGTGGGCCGGAGTGAGTGGGCGCGGCCATGGTTAGCGCGGGGAGGCGCGCGGGGGCGGGACGGCAAGCCGCGGTGCGCTGGGCTGCGGGCGCGCATGGCTGGGAGGCGGTTGCGGGCGCGCACGTGAGTGCGAGCGCGCGAGCGGCCAAGCCGGACGTGGGGACGGGGAGAGAAGGAGAGGCCGGGCCTCACCGCGGGGCTATAGGGACTAGGACAGTGGGGCGCGGGGAGGAGGTCGGGGATGCGATGACGGTGACGGTGACGGAGAGGCGGTCCGGCGACGGGCGCGGCGACGATGTGGCCGTGAGGAAGAGGGTGAGGAGGTGGCGCCGGCGGGACCTTGGACGACGTTGGACGGCGACGGGCGGGCGCAAAGCGTCGGGGGCGACGGGGACGCCCGATCCTGATCCAGAATGGGGGCGAGGGAGAGAGAGAATGGGGGAGTGGGTGTAGTGGGGGGGTGAACCACTAGTGTTCGGTCGCCCAAGGGATAAGGTGGGGCGATGGGGCAGTTGGGCCAGCCTGGCGGCCAAGTGGCCAGCTGGGCCACGGCCTAGCTGTGGGGTTCTTCTCTTCTCTTTTCTTTTGTTTTTTTCTTTTCTTACCTTTTATTTATTTTTATTCTTTTGTTTTCTTTTAGTTTTGTTTTAGCAAAATACCAAAATGGCACCTAATTTGATGTTAACAAATATGCCACTGCCACATTAACTAGCTACCTAATCTAAAATAGTTTTGTAATTATTTATTATTTAAAGTATTAAAATAATAGTTTTCGCTACTATTTTATTCATCTTATAGCATTTAAACGTTTAATAAAAGTATGGTTTCTTCACCATAATCACCTATGCACTATCTGGCGCAAACCGAACATTTTAGTTTCAATATTTGAAAGCTTTTGATGTTTGCCTCTATTTTGGATTTGAATTAGAATCGGTTTTGAAATAACGCGAGATTAGCAACAGTACTCGAGGTGACATGGCATCATTAACAGAGGTTACTGTAGCTTGATTACCCGGGCGTCACAATTCTTCTCCACTACAAGAAATCTCGTCCCGAGATTTAAGAGGTAGCGAAGGGGGGAGGTCTAGTTACGAAATTCTAATGGATCTTCTCGGCCTTGGTTGCTCTTCTCGAGGAGGTCGATCCATTACATTGACGTCTTCATTTCTCTACTTCAGGTCATCATGGTGAGGTCGTCCTTCTTTTCTTCGGGAACTCCAACGTACTTACGAATAATGAGGGGCAACTCGGCTACGACAGAATGCTTATGAGGGAAACAATCCAGGGTTAACCCATGAATGAGCATAAGAGTATCTCTCGAGTTGAACTTATAAAATACATTGAGAGTAAGGTATGAAGGTACAATAAGAGGTACCAAGTGGATAGATAGTTGCTCGAAGTCTGAACCAGAGTGGGAAAGGGGTTCTGAGCAACGAGAGTAAGTATTGCGTCTGATACCAGAATAAAGCACTAGGAAGGTGGCCCGTGAATTACATACGAGGCCACATGCGAGGAATAACTTGGGAAACCAAGGGGGTGTGCAGGAGAGCCAGGTTTCGATCCTGTGGAACTATGGGTTATGGGCCCACCAGGTGGGTTAAGCTTACACTACTAGGAAAAGGGCTACTAACGGCGCACCAGTTTTGCCTACTAATGGCGCATCACTGGTGTGCCATTAGTATCACACCACTAGTATTTTTTACTAATGGCGCACCACTGGTGCGCCATTAGTATAGGCCACGGTGCGCCATTAGTATAGGCCACTGGTGCGCCATTAGTATTTTTGAATTTTGAAGGTGGGAAAATAGTAGTGGCGCACCGTCTAACCCCCACCGTGCGCCATTGCTATTTTTGAATTTTGAATTTGGATCTGGATCGTGATTTTTTTGCGCATTTTTTGCTTTTTTTGCTCGTTTTTTGGCACAATATTTTTTCAAATTTCGTTCCTGTTTTTGGATCTTGTGTGTTCTTTTGCCGTGTTCTTTTGCCGGAGAGGAGTTCACCGGAGAGGAGGAGGAGGAGGTCACCGGAGAGGCGCTCGCCTACATCGCCGGACAGGAGGAGGAGGAGTTCGCCGGAGAGGAGGAGGAGGAGTT
>NC_041388.1:252560206-252561025 GCF_002162155.2 Triticum dicoccoides
TCGCCGGAGAGGAGGGAGGAGGAGCTCACCGGAGAGGAGGGAGGAGAAACCGTGAGGGGAGGGGAGGGGAGGAGAGGAGGGAGGAGGAGGTCGCCGGAGAGGAGGAGGAGGCCGCCGGAGAGGAGGAGGGTAGTATGGTGGAGGAAAGAACGGAAGATGGAGTGGAGGAGAGGAGGAGATGGAGTGGAGGAGAAGAATGAAGAGGTAAGGAGGAGAGGACCACGCGGGCAGGTGCGCCATTACTAACTTTTTTTATTTTTTTGATTTATTTTGAATTTTGAAGGCGGGAAGATACTAATGGCGCACCATGGGCAGGTGTGCCATTTAGTATTTTTTTATTTTATTGACTTATTTTGAATTTTGAAGGCGGGAAGATAGTAATGGCGCACCATGGGTAGGTGCGCCATTAGTAAGCTTGAATTTTTTTGCCTCTCCAGATCTTAAAAGCCCCGTATCTTTTTTCTGTTAGGTTTTTGAGGATTTTGAAAATGTTTAACGGGGTTTCCCCGTTAAATTCGGATGTAACTTTTCGAGTAGATGATTTTTCATATAAAAAACTTTTTCATCCAAGTTCGTACGCAAAAGTTATGCCCATTTTACAAATTCTCGAGAGATTTCGCAAATAAAGTCGAAATTCATATTTATAAATTTTCACAACAACTAGACCACATATCACATGGGAAACTTTTTTTCTTTTATTTTTTTGACATTTCCATCATTTTTTATATTTTTTTTAAACTGAAAAGGCGGTCCACAGGGGGGGGTGCATTCGGTGGAAGTGGTGGCCAAGTTACTAATGTCGCACCATGGGAGTGGTGC
>NC_041388.1:252561153-252694453 GCF_002162155.2 Triticum dicoccoides
TAATGGCGCACCACTCCCACGGTGCGCCATTAGTAGTTTCTTTTTTACTAATGGCGCACCATGGGAGTGGTGCGCCATTACTAGTTCAACTAGTAATGGCGCACCACTCCCACGGTGCGCCATTAGTAGTTTTGAAAAAAGTTTAATTTTTTTTTACTAATGGCGCACCGTGGATGTGGTGCGCCATTAGTATTTGGACACTAATGGCGCACCAACACATGGTGCGCCATTAGTATATAGTAATGGCGCACCACATGTCTGGTGCGCCATTAGTGTCAATTCCATCTATAGCCCTTTTCCTAGTAGTGTTAGGAAGGTGATGACGTCTTACACAATCATGTAAGCAAGGCATGTCAGAGGATAGCCTATCAGTTATGTCGACAGCAACATCGATACCAAGGGCGAGGGACGAAGAGAACCATTTTCCTACTCGTTGAACGAGACGGACCAATAGGCAAAGTTCTCGTCCATCGATGGGTACCGGAAGGTCATCAACAAAAGGAACAGGGTCTTACTGACAGAATTGTACACCGAGGTGTTTACATAAGAAGGGGAATACTGTTGCGTAGATCATATAGATCACAAGAAAGGATAAACAAACCAATGTAAAGGCAATGTGATCATCAGATTAAATAGAACAATGGAAAGGAAAATGTGTTTGAACACATATTTCAGGGGTATATCCTTCCCAAGGACAAGCAGGACATGATATCCATGACATGATATAAAGTAGAAACCCTTTAGGTGAGGGGAGAGAAATTTCATGACATTACCCATATGACGGTGTTTGGATAATTGATAAAGAAAATGTAGTTTTGTGCTTCAAATGTTCTTATTGAAAAATCAGAGTACCAGTGACATGCTTCGAGATAGCATTGACATGGTTTTCAAGCAAAGGTCAGACTCTAGATACCTGAGAAGAAAAGATGCAACACAAATTGACGAGATGACATTGTAAGAATCTCGGGAAATGAACTATGGAAGCGAGTTCCAAAACAAGAGTTCATCATTAAATCAAGGAGAGGGTGAGGAGATGGCTGATGGACTCAACGCCAATTCATTGAGAATTCCAAAAAGATGGATTTCCACAATTATATGAACAAGGACATAACATTTGCCAGATCAAATGATATAATGATGTATGCTCGAGGAAAACAAACACAATTAACATTGGTTGAAGGGTGCACCCGAAATATGGTCTTAGGTAGCAGAATCAATGTTAGAATGGTGACTCAATAATCAATGGCCTAAGGATGTAATGTTGACCATCAACTCCAAAGCAATAGCGTTGATAGAAGGACAAAATCCAAACAGCACCGTTCACCTGTTGGTATCCCGGTTAGAAACAACACAAGAAAGAATGGTGATGGTGAGAAGTATCACTATACCAAGAATTCTTAAGAGGTGGAGCAATTCTCACAACATCCTTGACATAAAAGGGGATAATACTTCAAGGTAGAACGTAATACAAGCTCGATAGCAAGTTGCATCCACAACATGAACAAGTTTATGATGAAAGAAAGATAAGGATGTTGTCGATGGTAACTCAAATTACCAAGGGACGAGGATGGTACTTACCATCATGAATTTGGTTGATATCCTGGAAGGAGTCAAAATGTTGATGATGATCACAACACATTTGTCGAGAGATTTCATGAAAATATAATCGATCAGTGATGGCATCGAGTCAAAGGAATGATGAAGCGCAAGTTTATTGGAACCACGGGTACGACACAAACTCGGAACCAAGCTTGATGTTCAAGGCGAATGATATGACGAGGAAGATCGACGTAAGCTTAGCCCATCGTCAAAAAATTGTGCTCTGGGAAGAAGGACCAGGTAGCATAGTTAAAATTTAGCACAAAAATGATATAGCTATTTAGGCTAGGAATGACTTGAAGGATTAATAAACTCGTAAGCAATGAAAATCATTTAAGAGTTATTGAATCGGAGTGTAGAGTTGATTCACTTAAGGGTGTTCTCAAGTGACTAATAACTCAGAACCCGTGGGAAATCTGAAATTGGTGAGAAGCAATACTAGATGAAGACTCATAAGTAGTTATGTAGTTCGGTGATATTCTTGAGATAACAAAGGTGAAACTCAGAGGTAGATCGGAATAGAAACTGATCTGTATCATAGACTTGCGATAGCAGATACTTTAATCTTGTCAGAATAGACGAGGCAATGGAATGGTTTCCTTTCAGATATATTGAATAAGGTTAGCATGTTCGGAACCATAACTACAAGGGATCCAATTTACGATACCGGAAGAATTATTCAAATGATTAAATATTCTTGTAAGAAGCTTTCATGATAAGTTTCGCACCCTGTCCGTGGGCATGAATACAAAGGTTCAGGGTCGACTCCCACTCTGCAATGCATAACCTTTCATTCACTTCTTGTTTTCGAAAAAGTTGTAGTGTTGAAATTTTATTTGGCGAAGCAACAAAAGAGTATGACTCGCGAAAACTTTCGGGTTCATACAGTTTGGGGAAGGCATAGGTTCAACCCATTGGGGCATCTTAGGAGCATATACCATAAATTTCAAGAATAAATAACACAAGCTCGATAGTAGAGCATGCTTGAGAAAGCAGAGGATACAATTTACCAAAGCCATTATGTATCCAAGGAAAGGCTCACAAGCTTATTGAATATGAAGGACGTTGTCGGATACAATCCGACAAAGGGTCTAGTGGTCCACAAGGGATCTGATAAGAGCATCAGTATTCAACCAGAGGAAGAAAGAATGCAAGGAGATCAGATTATAGAAACAACTGACTAACTAAAGCTCAATTGCAAAGGAATTATGAATTCCAAGACAAGGGATCAGAAGCAATGCTCTGATTAGGGATGTATAAGTTGAGTAGTCTTAGGGGTACAATCGATGGCAATTTGATTGGTCGAGATCCTGCTCTTGTTTAAAATGTCGTCTCAGCCGGGAGGATGAATCAAGGGACTCAAAACGATAATGATAAGGCATACTAACAATAGAGAGAATTTAGGGGTATCTTGTAATAACAAGATCAACAGAGAATAAAAGTAAGAACGACAAGTGTATCTATTTATCCATAGGGACATTTCGATGGTAGGGAATTGAAAAAGCAACGGGCACAAAGTCTCAGGAGAACATCATTGAGTAATCTCGGAATCTTCTGGTGCAGCAGACGATCATCGGTAATAAGGTGTTCTCCGGGTGAAAGTGATCACAAGACCCTAATGTTAGAATTAGTAAAATTCATTTAACCCGAATAGAAGAGAGATCAGAGTCCCAGAGTATAGACGAGGAATAAAATATCCTAATACCACCCAATGACGACGTGGGCCCGTAAGACACACAACCATATTAGTAAAAGTTTTTTTCAATGACTAGACTCGACTTCGGCCAAGGAGTTTGGATGGGGGATTCCTGCAGGCAGTCTGCTCTGATACCAACTTGTGACGTCCCCGATTTGATCGTACACTAATCCTACACGCATATGTGTACGATCAAGATCAAGGACTCACGGGAAGATATCACAACACAACTCTAGACACAAATTAAAATCATACAAGCTTTATATTACAAGCTAGGGGCCTCGAAGGCTCAAATACAAATGCTCGAAGACAAAAGAGTCAGCGGAAGCAATAATATCTGAGTACAAACATAGGTTAAACAAGTGTGCCTTAAGAAGGCTAGCACAATAGTAGCAACGATCGAAAAGGCGAGGCCTCCTGCCTGGGACCTCCCAACTACTCCTCGAATCCGAAATCCATGTAGAATCATCCTCGGGATCCTCTGGCTCCTGGACTCCATCATATGATCACAATAACCGGGAAAAGGGGGAAAAAGAAGTCGCAAAGCAACCATGAGTACTCATCCAAAGTACTCGCAAGCAAGGATCTACACTACATATGCATTGGTATCAATGAAAAGTGTAGTGTCTGTGGACTGAACTGCAGAATGCCAGAATAAGAGGGGGATAGCTAGTCCTATCGAAGACTACGCTTTTGGCAGCCTCCATCTTTAAGCATATAGAAGAGAGTAGATGGTAAGTTAACCAAGTATCATCGTCTAGCATAATCCTACCCGGAAATCCTCCCCTCGTCGCCCTGTGAGAGAGCGATCACCGGGTTGTATCTGGCACTTGAAAGGGTGTGTTTTATTAAGTAACTGGTTCTAGTTGTCATAAGATCATGGTACAACTCCAGATCGTCCTTTTACCGAGGGACATGGCTATTCGAATAGATAAACTTCCCGGCAGGGGTGCACCACATTTCCCAACACGCTCGATCCCTCTGGTTGGACACACTTTCCTGGGTCATGCCCGGCCTCGGAAGATCAACACATCACAGCTCCACCTGGGCACAATAGAGAGGTCAACACGCCGGTCTAAATCCTATGGCGCAGGGGTCTGGGCCCATCGCCCATTGCACACCTTCACGTTGCGTACGCGGCCGGTGAGCAGACCTAGTGACCTCAATTACAAAGGAAGTTGTGTCACGCGGTCCAACCCGGCGCGTGCCGCTCAGTCACTGACGTCAAGAAGGCTTCGGCTGATACCACGACGTCGAGTGCCCATAACTGGTCCCGTGTAGTTGGTTAGTGCGTATAGGCTAGTGGCCAGACTCAGATCAAATACCAAGATCTCGTTATGCGTGTTAATTGAAGTATCCGCGAACGTTGACCAGGGCCAGGCCCACCTCTCATCTAGGTGGTCTCCACCTGCCCTGTCGCTCCACCGCAAAGTAACAGTCGGGGTCCGTCGGGAACCCAGGACCACCACTACCTGGATGGAACCACCTGCCCCTTCAGCCCCCACATCGGAATCACTTGCGGGTACTCTACGAGCCGACCCGACTTTAGTCACCACATGTATCACATATTATGTATATAAGTATATACTCGTGATCACCTCCCATGTGATCACGATCCGATAGTTTAGCATGGCAGACAGACAAGAATGTAGGGCCACTGATGGAATACTAGCATCCTATACTAAGCATTTAGGATTGCAGGTAAAGGTAACAACAGTAGTAGCAAGGACAGGCTATGCATCAGAATAGTATTAACGGAAAGCAGTAACATGCTACACCATAATGCAAGTAGTAGAGAGAAGAATAGGCGATATCTGGTGATCAAGGGGGGGGGGCTTGCCTGGTTGTTCTGGCAAGTAGGTGTCGTTAACAACATAGTCGATCAGGGCACCAGCAGCGGCGCCAGTCTCGTAGTCTACTGGAGAGAAGAGGGGGAAGAAACAATGAATACAATGCAAACAGATGCATGACATGACAACGAACGGTGCTAGGCGTGCCCTAATGCGGTAGGAGGTGATACCGGCGAAGGGGGAAACATCCGAGAAAGTATCCCTAGTGTTTTGCCTTTTTGGACAAATGAACCGGAGGGGAAAATTTGCGTGTTCACTATGCTAGGGATGTGTGGCAGATGAATGGACTGCGTATTCGGATTCGTCTCGTCGTTCTCAGCAACTTTCATGTACAAAGTATTTTCATCCGAGTTACGGTTTATTTTCTATGATTTATCAAAGTTTTAGGCATTTTTGAAATTTATTTAATTATTTAAATCAAACATTATCCAGAACAGTGAAAGGTGATGTCAGCATGACCTCACCATGACGTCAGCAGGTCAAACCCAGCTGACTAGAGTCAAGCCTGGCCTATGGGTCCAGTGGGACCCACCTGTCATTGAGACAGAGGTGAAATAGGATTTGTTTTAAACTAATCAGGATTAATTAAGGGTGGGCCCCATTAGTCAGTGACAGATTAGTGTTTTAATTAACTAATTAGTTTAATTAATTAGGGTTAATTAAATAATTAATCAATATATTTTTTGTTTGTTATTTTTTTAACCGTTCTGGGGCAGGGCCCACCTGTCCGTGGCCCATAGGCCATATTGGGTCGGGCGCAATGGGCACCGGGCGTCGGGCGTCGCCCGTTTGGCGGAGCCGTGCGGGGCTGGCCCCTGGCACGGCCAACGGGCGCGTGGCCAGGGTTCAGGCGGCGGAGCGAGGTCAGCCGGGGAGGGACCGACGGTAGGGAGGCGGCGGCGAGCAGCGGTGGAGGCGGGCTGTGACTGGGCGAGCGTAGGCGGGCATCAAGGCAAGCAGAGGTAGCGGAGCTGCGGGCGCGCGGGCGCACGGTGATTGTGGTGGCCGCATCGACAACGGGGGCTCGCACCGGGGCCGATGGGGAGGCTCGGCACCCACGGTGCAGCAGCGGCAGTGTAGCGACGAGCGGGGGAGGCGGGTCAAGCGGGGCCAGGCGGAGCAGCGGGTGCGGGCTTGTCCACGACCGGAGGTGGAGCAGAGCGAGGGGGAAGTAGGGGTGGGCCGGAGTGAGCGGGCGCGACCATGGTTAGCGCGGGCGGGCGGGACGACAAGCCACGACGCGCTGGGCTGCGGGCGCGCACGGTTGGGAGGCGGTTGCAGGCACGCACGCGAGCGGCCAAGCGAGCCGCGGGGATGGGGAGAGAAGGAGAGGCCGGGCCTCACCGCGGGGCCGTAGGGACTAGGGCAGTGGGGCGTGGGGAGGAGGTCGGGGACGCGACGGTGACGATGACGGGGAGGCGGTCCGGTGACCGGGCATGGCGACGAGGTGGCCTTGAGGAAGAGGGTGAGGAGGTGGCGCCGGCGGGGACCTTGGGCGACGTTGGACGGCGACTGGCGGGCGCAGAGCGTCGAGGGCGATGGGGACGCCTGATCCCGATCCAGAATGGGGGCGAGGGAGAGAGAGAACCGGGGAGCTGGTGTTGTGTGTGTGTGTGTGGGGGGGGGTTAACCGTTAGGGTTCGGTCGCCCACGGGATGAGGTGGGGCGATGGGACGGTTGGGCCGGCCTGGTGGCCCAGAGGCTAGCTGGGCCACGACCCAGCAGGGGGGTTCTTGTCTTTTCTTTTCTTTTATTTTTTCTTTTCTTACCTTTTATTTATTTATTTATTTATTCCTGTTTTCTTTTAGTTTTGTTTTAGCAAAATACCAAAATGGCACCTAATTTGATGTTAACACATATGCCACTGCCCCATTAACTAGCTACCTAATCTAAAATAGTTTTTAATTATTTATTATTTAAAGTATTAAAATAATTGTTTTTGCTACTGTTTTATTCATCTTATAGCATTTAAACATTTTATAAAAGTATGGTTTCTTCACCATAATCACATATGCACTGTCTGGCACAAACCGAACATTTTAGTTTTAATATTTGAAAGCTTTTGATGTTTGCCTCTATTTTGAATTTGAATTAGAATCGGTTTTGAAATAACGCGAGATTAGCAACCGTACTCGAGGTGACGTGGCATCATTAAAAGAGGTTACTGTATCCGGGCGTCACAATAATCTTCTATGATTTACACTATAATTTTCTAGGATCTACTGGGTTTAATTTACACAGTAATTGTAGTGTAATTTCACTATAATTTCCTAGGATTTACATTGGAATTTTTACTAGATGACATGATTTAATTTACACTAGAATTTAGTGGGTTTACAGTGTAATCTTTTGTCTTGTTTACACCGGTTTCTAAACTGTAATTCTCTATGATTTACACCATCATTTGCTAGGATTTACAGACTAGGCACCTACAGTTTAATTTGCTTTGGAATTTACTGGGTATTTACAGTGTAGTTCTGTCGGTGAGAACGACACCTATGGGATCACTGGTATCCCTTCTACGGTAGGCGGGCGCGGGGTCGTGAGAAGAGCAGGTTTAGGAGCTAGCACACGGGTCGTTTACCCAGGTCCGGGCCGCGAGGATGTGTAAAACCCTAGTCCTGCTTTGGTGGATGTATTGAGTGTTCTTGAGCTTTTTGAACTAGCTACTGTGTCTGTGCCATCCCAAAAAGCCGAATCCCTCTCCTGGTCGCCTCGGGCCTCCTTTTACAGGAAAAAGGGATTGCCACAGTGGCACACAGGAGGTGGAAATGCCTACAGTGCGCGAGCTTATCGCACGACATTACGGGACAAAGTGTATTAAATGCACTACGTAGGTGTCCATTAGCTTTATCGGGGACGGGAACGAGGCCCGTCCCATCCGTCGCCGCTTCGCCTCGCTTCGACACGCGCCCAGACCAGCGATGCATGCAGCGCCATCTAGGCAGGCAGGCAGCTGAGGTGGTGCGGTGGTAGGGCCTTCAAGAAGACCTGCACGCCGCCATGCCGGTGCTTGCTGATTTGGCATGGAAGCTGCATGTTGCCACGCAGGTGCCTACCCAGCTGGTTGGGCTGGCAGCTGCATGCGAACGACGGCGGAGTCTTGGATGATGCGGGACTGGCAGTGGCCCTGCTGATGCCCTCGGCAAGGGTCTTGCCGCGGCGTTGCTGCCATCCCCGGCAAGGGTCTTGCCGGGGGTCTTGTGGATTTCCCCGGCTAGGATCCCGCCAAGGGTCGTCGTCTTCTAATCCTCATCTGACCATGTGTTTATGATCTTGACAAAGATCTGCATGCCACCATAGAGGCGCCTCCCGACCCCTGGTCCCAATGTAGTTGTTGACGGCGTTCGGAACCTTTGGGCTCAAGGGTGGCTCGCTCTGCTGGCATCGGGCAAGTTGCCCCGGCAAGGCTCTTGTCGGGGCTGCGGGGGGCCGCCTCGGCAAGGATCTTGTCGAGGGAGTCCACCTCGCCCTCTTGCCCTCCTGCGCTTCTGGTCTTGACACCACCTTGGTCGTCTTATGCTTTGGCTTCTCTCCGGCTTCCCTCCTCTGCCCTACCAAGTGTGGCCGCGGCGCGTGGCTCTGACTGCCCGTGCACAACTAAATGGGTCAAAAGGAGAGCCCCTACTTTTGTACAACGACAGGAGCCCCTGGGGCAGGGCCACACATAAGCGCGACGCGTTGTTGGGCCAGGCCCAGAACGGTGCGCGGGCAGGTGGGGCGGATTTTACCATAGTAACTTCTCGTCTGTTGCGCTTCCCCACAACTCGCATTGAACACGTGACGTGAAGGGTCGTGCGTGACGTGGAGGTCATGCGTGGGGTGGTTCCCGCACGCATGCGTCACATCATGGTAAAGAGGCGGCCCGCGCCTTCCCCGTAAAAAGGAAACGGCCGCGGGCACTCTGCTCATTTACCCCGTGTGTCTTCTCCAATCTCAGAGCCGTCATTCCTTCCTTCTTCCACAAGCCCCTGCTCGTCGCCGCTGCACTTTTGCTGCCCTTTCCCTTCCATCGCTCGCAGCCGCCATGGCACCCAAGACTGGCAAGGGCAAGGGAGCGGCCAAGAACGCCGGAGGGGCGGAGCCGCCGGAGAAGGAGTTGGCGGCGCGGCGGATGGAGCTCGCCTACTTTCCCTCGACGGTCGACGCGGCCCACCTTTGGGACAACTTCAGGCCACTGTGGAGGGTCAAGACAAGGGGAGAGACGATGGGGCATCCTGCCACACACGTCATCCTCGCCAATTGCAGCAAAGCCGTCCCGAATCGGTATCCGTTCTTCGTTGATTACTTCTCCTGCGGCCTCTGCCCCATCCTTCTCCAATTTCTTCAATGACATCATGCATACCTTCGGCTTCCACCTCCTGGATTTTACCCCAAATGCCATGGCATGCATGGCTCTCTTCGCCCATCTCTGCGAGGGCTTCGCCGGAGTGCACCCCAACACGTCGCTCTTTCGCCACTACTTCTTCCCTCGGATTCAGCAGGGAGGCGCCATCTCCGGTTGTGTCGCCTGGATCCCGAGGTCCAAGGGGACATACCCGAAGGGCGCTCAGAAGGAGAGGTGGGAGGAGTGGTGGGGCCGGTGATGCTGGATTGAAGAGGAGGATCCACAAGAGTTCTACCGGGTTCGCCAGGCGCCGCCGGTTCGCGGCAACGATTGGAGCAGCATCGACGCCAACGACGCGAAGCTCACGGTTGCCACCACCAGGATTCTTCGCCTCACCAAGGCCGGTCTCACCCTTGAGATGATCGGGGTGGATTTCATCCGCCGCCGAATCGCTCCGCTGCATAACAAAGGGAGGCCGGCCTGGCTCTTCACGAACGCGACGGACATCATGCGACTCCGCCCCGGCCTCGACCACAACTTCACCGTGTTGGCGCACGCCCACTTCTGCCAGCGGCTCTTCCAGCTCGATGTGGACTGCGACGGCAAGGACGAGAGGTCTGGCAAGGCTGCGAAGGCCGGCATGGTCTTCATGGGGCCCTTGCTTGGGTTGCTAGCAGGGGTGGTCCCGCTGAGCAACAACTCACGCCAGACCGACATCATCGCCATGATGCCGGACTACAACGCGCACAGCCCCGTCCAAAACTGGGTCGCGCCGCCAAAGGAGCGGATGAGGGAGTTTTTTGACACCCTGGAGGAGAAGTACATCCACGAGGAGCCGCGGCTTGTCCAGGACCACCCAGGCGGAGCTGGACTACATCGACGCCATGGCGGCGGAGGCGGAGCTCGCCAGGGAAGCTGGCAGCGCCGGCAGCGTGGAGGACAAAGCCGCAGCGGCCGCAGAAGAGAAGGAGCTCGCCCAGTGGGCGGAGTCTACTGGGGAGGCCAGCAGCACCGGCATCAGGGCTCCTCTTATTGGGGACAACGACGATGAGCCGTCCGAGGAGGAGGCTGAAGCTGTCGAGCCCCAGCGGCGGGGAAAGGGCGAGTCCTGCGACGGGCCACCTCCGACGAGCCGGTTCGGCCCGGCAGGGCCATGCCACCCCGGCAAACCCAGGAGACGTCCGCGCGCCAAGCGAGGGCCGTAGTGGCAAAGAAGTTGGTGAAGGCCGCGGTGGCGAAGAAGAAAGCATCTGCTTCTTCTTCGTCTAAGCGTTCCCCAACTCCACCTGCTTCCCCTCCTCCGGCAGGTGACGACACGGAGGTCTTCTTCAACCTCGGGTCTCTCAGCCCGAGGAGGAAGGAGGAAGGCAGCGGAAGAAGAAACGGAGGACGAGTAAGTGCTTCAACTCTTGTCATCTCCGTCCCTCCGGGCGGTATCTCTTTTCTTGACTTAGCTTCATCTTGGCAGGGATACAGAGACATAGGCCCAAAGGGTGAAGAGGGCCAGGTCTTCGACGGGCGGCCAGCCCCCGGCGGGCACCTCTAAGGGGCCACTGGTGGTGGTGAGCAGTCCGGACAGCAGCCCCCGGCGCAGCCCCCAGCGTAAGTTCGCCACTCACTCCCCATCGACGTCTGCCAAGGGCATGATCCTTGGTGCTGACCTTGCCGTGATCGCAGGAGGAGGACATCAGCAGGAGGATCCACTGAGGGCTACCCCCAACACGCTGCCTCCGTCAACCACGCCGCCCCCAGGGGTGTCCCCGGCAAGGGCGCCAAGCTCCAAGCCCGTGCACACGGAGGAGGAGAAGGCAAGCTTGGGTACCGGCGGCCGCACCTCGGTGCCTGATGCTGGCGGAGAGGGGGCCTCTGCTTCCCAGCCCAGCATGGGTAAGCCACTCGCCTTCCATCCCTTCTCTTTTTCTTGAATCTTTGTCTTGGCTTCACTTCACCCCCCCCTTTCGATATCCAGATCCTCTCCTGGCGGATCGGGAGGACCTGGACACCGTCATCAAGGATTTCACCAAGAACGCCACGACGGAGGCCGAGAAGATCACCGCTGAGGAGGCCGCCAAGGGCGCTGCCGAGGATGCCGCCAAGGGGCCTGCCGGGGAGCCCGACAAGGCTACTGCCGAGGAGGCCGGCAAGGGGCCTGCCGGGGAGACCGGCAAGCCCGTTGCCGAGGAGGAGGGGGGTGATGACCAGCCTTCCTCCTCTACTGCCTCTGGCTCCGGTAGGTACCTGAGGGTGAGCGACGACCTCTTCGTCCACCTTTGAGGGTCGTCGAGCTCCAGGGCGCCCATCGAGGGAGAGGTGTTCGACGAAGAGGTGCTTGCCGCCGCCAGGCTCAAGGTTGTTGACGAGCCGAGCGCCGGTGGCAATGGTTCTCAGGAGGAGCGGCTTCTCCGGGCCATGGGTGCCAAGTTCCGGAAGCTCCAGGCGCTCCACCGCGCCCGCCTGGACAAGGTCAAGTCCAGGGCGGCAATGGTGGACAAGGCAGAGGCGGACCTCAAGGTACGCGTCGCCGAGACGCAGACTTGGTTCCACCAAGATTGTGAGGAGCTGAAGGTCGCCCAGGGCGAGATGGCCAAGCGCGAGGTGGAGCTCACCATGAAGCAGGACGACATTGAGAAGGCCCTGGAGACGGCGGAGAGCTTGGCCTTCGCGGCTGAGGACGCTCGAGCCCAGCACCAGGCCGCGCTGAACTCCCAGGAGGAGGACCTTGCCACGCGTGAGGAGAAGCTTGCAGCAACGCTCCACGGCAAGAATGAGGAGGTGGAGAAGCTCATCATGGAGTGGACCCAGGGGCTGGAGCAGAGGCACAAGAAGGCACTCAATGCCCAGGCTCAGGTTCATGCTGACAAGATGAAGGAGCTGGAGGTGGAGCGGGACGGGCTAAAAAACCAGGTCCTGGCCCTATCCAAGGAGAAGGTCACACTCAACAATGCTCTGACGGAGGCGCAGGGCGCGGACCTTAGTAGGGCTGGGGAGATCTCCAAGGCCAACAACTCCATCAAAGACCTCAAGCTGAAGCTGGAGGGTCTTGAGGGGATGTTGTCGGAGAGCAAGGCCCGGGAGGAGACCCTGACCAAGAATTTGGAGACCGAGAAGCAGCTGCGGAAGGACGACGCCCTCGCCCACAAGGAGCACGTGGAGGGCGAGGACCGCTGGCTCAATCGCCTCACCGCCGTTGCCGACAAGGCCACCACAGAGCTGGCTACCATGGGGATACCGGATGTGAGGTACGCCCCGGAGCCAAACTTGAGCGCCAACTACAGCCTGACCCTGTTCTTTGAGAGGGTTGTCAGTGCCTTGGAGTGGCTTCGTGCAAACCAGGCGGCCTCGCTGGCCAATGAGGCCCGGAGGCTTTGCCAGGGTGCCATGACCAAGGTCCTCACCAAGATGGCGTACTGGAACCCCAACCTCGACTTCGACACCGCGCTGGACAGCTTGCCGGCGAGTGTGGACCTCGCGGCGCTCATGGAGCGTATCAAGCCAATCATCAGCCGCATCAGTGAAATCAAGAGGGTGGAGGGCCAGTGCCGAGATTAGGCACCCAGTCTCCCACTGTCACTGCAGGTTCATGACCAAGACAGTTTTTATCTTTAGTTAGAACCGCAGCAACAATTGATGTAATATAACTCTGCAGCACTTTTGGTATGATGCATGTTATCTTCATGTTCAATCTTCCCTTTGTATGTTTACCTTACGTCAAACGGGTAGGCTTGCCGGCGCATAAATCCAGGGCGACACCTTGAGGACGGATCCCCAATGGCCTGCCGGGTGTGGTTGCTGCCGAGCGAACCACCTTACCGCTCTCAGTGCGGCCGCTCTAACTATCGAGCTTGACTCGAGTCAGAATCGAGAGCATTGCCAATTGCGGAAGGCCACCCTGCCACTCTCGACGCGGCCGCTTGAGCTGTTGAGCGGACTCGAAAAAGAACAAGGGCGTTGTCAATTGCGGAAGGGCCCCTTTGCATGCAGGCTTTCATACATAGGGCAGGACCTTCGAGGACAATAACCCCATATATAAAAAGGAAATTGCTTAAGGTTTCATATGACTTAGCTTTCCGGTCGCCGCACCGGCGTCCTTTGCGCTTGCAGGCGGCATCGTTCCCTTGGCCGTCTTCTTCTCTAGAAGCCGCGGCCACGAGAAAGTGCTAAGCCGGCCGCTAAACCAGGTTCTCGCAACTGTGCGCCCCCTACCTGGCGCACCAAAGATGTCGGTGAGAATGAGACCTATGGGATCACTGGGATCCCTTCTACGATCGGCGGGTGCAGGGTTGTGAGAAGAGCAGGTTTAGGAGCTAGCACACGGGTCGTTTACCCAGGTTCAGGCCGCGAGGATGCGTAAAACCCTAGTCCAGCTTTGGTGGATGTATTGAGTGTTCTTGAGCTTTTGAACTAGATACGGTGGCTGTGCCGTCCCGAAAAGCCGAATACCTCTCCTGGTTGCCTCGGGCCTCCTTTTATAGGAAAAGGGGTTGCCACAGTGGCACACAAGAGGTGGAAAGGCCTACAGTGCGCGAGCTTATTGCACGACATTATGGGACAAAGTGCATTAAATGCACTACGTAGGTGTCCATTAGCTGGTCTCCACCTAGGTGGTCTCCACCCGCCCTGTCGCTCCGCCGCAAAGTAACAGTCGGGGTCCGTCAGGAACCCATGCCCACCACTACCTGGATGGAACCACCTGCCCCTGCTGCCCCCACATCAGAATCACTTGCGGGCACTCTACGAGCCGACCCGACTTTAGTCACCACATGTATCACATATTATGTATATAAGTATATACCCGTGATCACCTCCCATGTGATCATGGCTCGATAGTATAGCATGGCAGATAGACAAGAATGTAGGGCGCTGATGGAATACTAGCATCCTATACTAAGCATTTAGGATTGCAGGTAAAGGTAACAACAGTAGTAGCAAGGACAGGCTATGCATCAGAATAGGATTAACGGAAAGCAGTAACATGCTACACTACTCTAATACAAGCAGTAGAGAGAAGAATAGGTGATATCTGGTGATCAAGGGGGGGGGGCTTGCCTGGTTATTCTGACAAGTAAGTGTCGTCAACAACGTAGTCGATTGGGGCACCAGCAGCGGCGCTAGTCTCGTAGTCTACCGGAGAGAAGAGGGGAAAAACAATGAATACAATGCAAACAGATGCATGACATGACGATGAACGGTGCTAGGCGTGCCCTAATGCGGTAGGAGGTGATACCGGCAAAGGGGGGAAACATCCAGGAAAGTATCCCCGGTGTTTCGCGTTTTCGGACAGATGAACCGGAGGGGAAAAGTTACATGTTCGCTATGCTAAGGACGTGTGGCGGACGAACGGACTGCGTATTCGGATTTGTCTCCTTGTTCTGAGCAACTTTCATGTACAAAGTATTTTTCATCTGAGTTACGGTTTATTTTCTATGATTTATCAAAGTTTTAGGCATTTTTGAAATTTATTTAATGATTTAAATCGAACATTATCCAGAACAGTGAAAGGTGATGTCAGCATGACCTCACCATGATTTCAGCAGGTCAAACCCAGCTGACTAGAGTCAAACCTGGCCTATGGGTCCAGCGAGACCCACCTGTCATTGAGACAGAGGTGAAATAGGATTTGTTTTAAACTAATCAGGATTAATTAAGGGTGGGCCCCATTAGTCAGTGATAGATTAGTGTTTTAATTAACTAATTAATTTAATTAATTAGGGTTAATTAATTAATTAATCAATGTATTTTTTGTTTGTTATTATTATTATTTTTAACCGTTCTGGGGCAGGGCCCACCTGTCTGTGGCCCATAGGCCATATTGGGTCAGGTGCAACGGGCACCGGGCGTCGGGTGTCGCCCGTTCGGCGGAGCCGTGCGGGGTTGGCCCCTGGCGCGGCCAACGGGCACGTGGCCAGGGTTCAGGCGGCAAAGCGAGCTCAGCCGGGGCGGGACCGACGGTAGGGAGGCAGCAGCGAGTAGCGGTGGAGGCGGGGCTGCGACTGGGCGAGCATAGGCGGGCGTCGAGGCGAGAAGAGGTGGTAGAGCTTCTCCCACGCGGGCGCACGGCAATTGCGGTGGCCGCAGCGACAACGGGAGCTCACACCGGGGCCGATGGGGAGGCTCGGCACCCATGGTGCAGTAGCGGCAGTGTAGCGACGAGCGGGGGAGGCGGGTCAAGCGGGGCCAAGCGGAGCAGCGGATGCGGGCTTGGCCACAGCCAGAGGTGGAGCAGAGCAAGGGGGAAGCAGGGGTGGGCCAGAGTGAGCGGGCGCGACCATGGTTAGCGCGCGCGGGCGGGACGGCAAGCCGCGGCGCGCTGGGCTGCGGACGCGCATGCCTGGGAGGCGGTTGCAGGCACGTACCCGAGCGGCCAAGCGGGACGCGGGGACGGGGAGAGAAGGAGAGGTCGGGCCTCACCGCGGGGCCATAGGGACTAGGGCAGTGGGGCGCGGGGAGGAGGTCGGGGACGCGGCGACGACAATGACGGGGAGGCGGTCCGGCGACGGGCGTGGCGACGAGGTGGCCTTGAGGAAGAGGGTGATGGGGTGGCGCCGGCGGGGACCTTGGGCGACGTTGGACGGCGACGGGAGGGCGCGAAGCGTCGGGGGCGATGGGACGCCCGATTCCGATCCAGAATGGGGGCGAGGGAGAGATAGAACGAGGGAGTGGGTGTGGTGAGGGGTGAACCGCTAGGGTTCGGTCGCCCAGGGGATAAGGTGGGGCGATGGGGCGGTTGGGCCGGCTTGGCGGCCTAGAAGCCAGCTGGGCCATGGCCCAGTAGGGGGGTTCTTGTCTTTTCTTGTCTTTTGTTTTTTTATTTTCTTACCTTTTATTTATTTATTTATTTATTTCTGTTTTGTTTTAGTTTTGTTTTAGCAAAATACCAAAATGGCACCTAATTTGATGTTAACACATATGCCACTACCACATTAACTGGCTACCTAATCTAAAATAGTTCTGTAATTATTTATTATTTAAAGTATTAAAATAATAGTTTTTGCTACTGTTTTATTCATCTTATAGCATTTAAACGTTTTATAAAAGTATGGTTTCTTCACTATAATCACCTATGCACTATCTGGCACAAACCGAACATTTTAGTTTTAATATTTGAAAGCTTTTGATGTTTGCCTCTATTTTAAATTTGAATTAGAATCGGTTTTGAAATAACGCGAGATTAGCAACAGTACTCGAGGTGACGTGACATCATCAATAGAGGTTACTGTATCCGGGCATCACAGTAATTTTCTATGATTTACACTGTAATTTTCTAGGATTTACTGGGTTTAATTTACATAGTAATTGCAGTGTAATTTCACTATAATTTCCTAGGATTTACAGTGGATTTTTTACTAGATGACATGATTTAATTTACACTAGAATTTAGTGGGTTTACAGTGTAATCTTTTGTCTTGTTTACACCATTTCTGAACTGTAATTCTCTATGATTTACAGTATCATTTGCTAGGATTTACAGACTAGGCACCTACAGTTTAATTTGCTTTGGAATTTACTGGTATTTACAGTGTAGTTGTGTCGGTGAGAACGACACCTATGGGATCATTGGGATCCCTTCTATGGTCGGCGGGCGCGGGGTCGTGAGAAGAGCAGGTTTAGCATAACGTCCAGATAATCGTGCTACAGTAATCCAACGCTAATCATGCCACGTCACCACGGTTACTGTTGATAGTCTACCATTAGTTCAAATCCGAATTAAATTCTAATTTTAAAATAAAATTAATAATAAAAGTTTACGAACGTTAAAACAAAAATGTTCGGTTTGTGCATAATATTACATAGTTAATTATGGTGAAGAAAACACATGTTTAGAAAATGCATGAATATTTTAAATTGAATTAAAACAGAAAAGGAAAAAGAAAAATAAAGAAAAAATATATAAAAAGAAAAAACTAACAAAAAGAAAAAAAGGAAACACCCCCCACTGGGCTCCGGCCAAGCAGGCCATTGGGCCACCCACCTGGCTGGCCCACCCCCACTCCTCATAACCCCCCCATTCCCTCAGTCAACCACCGACACCCCCACTCCCTCCCTGAAATATCTCCTCCCCCTCTCCCCGATCGGATCGGGATCGAGGAGGAGGTCGTCGCCTCGCCGTAGAACGCCGCCTCACCGGAGCCCCTCCCTCGCCGGCCTGCCTCCTCAACCCCACCGGCCTGCTTCTCCTCCTCCGACGCCGTCGTCCCCGTCATCCACCTCGCACCCTACTGCCCCGGACGCTACACCCAATGTCAGCCCCGGCCTCTCCTCTCTCCCTCGCCCCGCGCTCACCACGACCCCGTCGCGCCCACGTCCGCGCCTTCGCGCGCGAGCCCGCGTCTGGACCGTGCACGCATCGCCGCGCCCGTGTGGCGGAGCTCACGCTCCGGGCGGCACTTGCCACCCCGCGCCTCTGGCCTCTCCTCCTCTTGCCGCGCTCGCGTCCCAGCGGCCAGCCCACGTCCATGGCCACCTCGTGCCCCCTCCTTTGCTTTCTCCCGCGACGCCGTCACCCGTCGGCCCTGCCCGCTGCGGCCACCTGCATATGCTGCCCCGCTGCAGGCGCCGCTCGCCTCGCCTGGCCACCGCGCGCATGCGCACGCGCCCCACCCCCGTGCCCCTGAACGCACCCACTACCGCACCCCTCTTGCCCGTCTTCCTCGCTCACCGCGCACGCGCGACCGACCTTGCCCACGCCTCGCTAGCTCCACCCGCCGCAGGCGCTCGTGTCGCTGCCCACCGCCGTCGCCCCCTGCTCCCCTGCAAGAGCGCCGCCAGCCTGCTTCTGCTCGCGCCCCGCAACTGCCGTTGCTGCCCTCTGCGCCTTGCTGCACACGCGCCCGTGCGCGCCTCCCCACACGCGCGCTCGCTGCACCCCGTGGCCGCCGCCCTGCTCCGGCTGCGGCCGTGGCCGCCGGCGCCGGGCCGCAACACCCGCACGAGCTTCGCCCGTAAACCGCGCGCCCATAGCGCCCCTGCACGCAAACCGCCCAGCACCCGTTCGGCCCTATGGGCCACTGCCAAACGGGGCCCACTGCCCAGAACAAAAAAAGTAAATAAATAAGTAATAAATAAAAATAAATTAAATAAATAGTAATTAAATTCATTAATTAATTAAAGAATTAATTAAGTTAATTAATCATAATTAGATTAACCTAATCACTAATTAACCTAATTAACTGTTAGTTAATTAAACATAGTATGATGAACGGGACCCACCTGTTAGGTTGACCAGGTCAACTGCTGACGTCATGCTGACATCAGCATGCACTATTCTGGATAATGTTAGATTAAATTAATTAAATAAATTCTAAAAATGATTTAAAACTTTAGAAAATTATATAAAAAAATCGTAGCTCAGATGAAAATACTTTCTACATGAAAGTTGCTCAGAACGACGAGACGAATCCGGATACGCAGACCGTTCGTCCGCCACACATCCCTAGCATAGCAAACATGCAACTTTCCCCCTCCGGTTCATCTATCCGAAAACGCGAAACACTGGGAATACTTTCCTGGATGTTTTCCCCCTTCACCGGTACCACCTCATACCGCGTTAGGGCACACCTAGCACCGCTACTTGCCATGTCATGCATCGCCATGCATTTGTTTGCATTATATTTATTGTTTCTTCCCCCTCTTCTCTAGCTAGACACCGAGACCGACGCCGCTGCTACCCAGTACGACTACGGAGTTGACGACCCCTCTCTCTTGCTAGAGCAACCAGGCAAGCCCCCCCTTGATCACCAGATATCGCCTACTCTTCTCTATACTGCTTGCATTAGAGTAGTGTAGCATGTTACTGCTTTCTGTTAATCCTATACTGATGCATAGCCTGTCCTTACTACTACTATTGTTACCTTTACCTGCAATCCTAATGCTTAGTATAGGATGCTAGATTATCATCAGTGGCCCTACATTCTTGTCCGTCTGCCATGTTATACTATCGGGCCGTGATCACTCGGGAGGTGATCACGGGTATATGAAATATACTTTATACATGATACATGTGGTGACTAAAGTCGGGTCGGCTCGTGGAGCAACCGCGAGTGATTCACGGATTGGGGGCTAAAAGGACCTTTGTCCCAACGGCCCTCTTTGTGGATCTTTGTGGCGGAGCGACAGGGCAGGTTGAGACCACCTAGGAGAGAGGTGGGCCTGGCCCTGGTCGGCGTTCGCGGTTATTTCTAGATAACACATTTAACGAGATCTTGGTATTTGATCTGAGTCTGGCCACTAGCCTATACGCACTAACCATCTATGCGGGGACAGTTATGGGCACTTGATGTCGTGGTATCAGCCGAAGCCTTCGTGACGTCAGCGACTAAGCGGCGCACGCCGGGTTGCACCGCGTAACACAACTTCCTTTGTAATGGAGGTTGCTAGGTCTGCTCTCCGTCCGCCCACGCAACATGCAGGTGTGCAATGGGCGATGGGCCCAGACCCCTGCGCCATAGGATTTAGACCGGCGTGCTGACCTCTCTATTGTGCCTAGGTAGGGTTGTGACGTGTTGATCTTCCGAGGCCGGGCATGACCCAGGAAAGTGTGTCCGGCCAAATGGGATCGAGCGTGTTGGGAAATGTGGTGCACCCTTGCAGGGAAGTTAATCTATTCGAATAGTTGTGATCTTCAGTAACAGGACGACTTGGAGTTGTACCTTGACCTTATGACAACTAGAACCAGATACTTAATAAAACACACCCTTCCAAGTGCCAGATACAACCGGTGGTCGCTCTCTCACAGGGCGACGAGGGGAGGATCGTCGGTTAGGATTATGCTATGCGATGCTACTTGGTGAACTTACCATCTACTCTCTTCTTCTGCTGCAAGATGGAGGTTACCAGAAGCGTAGTCTTCAAAAGGACTAGCTATCCCCCTCTTATTCCGGCTTTCTGCAGTTCAGTCCACATATGATACCCTTATTCCATTTGGTACCAATGCATACATATGTAGTGTAGCTCCTTGCTTGCGAGTACTTTGGATGAGTACTCACGGTTGCTTTGCTCCCTCTTTTCCCCCTTTCTATACTCGATTGCTGGGACCAGACGTTGGAGCCCAGGAGCCAGACGCTACCGTCGACGACGACTACTACTACTCGAGAGGTGCCTACTACTACGTGCAGCCCGCTGACGACGACCAGGAGTAGTTTAGGCAGATCCCAGGCAGGAGGCCGGCGCCTCTTTCGATCTGTATCTCAGTTTGTGCTAGCCTTCTTAAGGCAGACTTGTTTAACTTATGTCTGTACTCAGATATTGTTGCTTCCCTGACTCGTCTATGATCGAGCTCTTGTATTCGAGCCCTCGAGGCCCCTGGCTTGTAATATGATGCTTGTATGACTTATTTTTATTTATAGAGTTGTGTTGTGATATCTTCCCGTGAGTCCCTGGTCTTGATCGTACACGTTTGCGTGTATGATTAGTGTACGATTGAATCGGGGGCGTCACAAGTTGGTATCTGAGCCGACTGTCTGTAGGAATCCCCCTTCCACACTCTTTGGCCGAAGTTAAGTCTAGACATTACAAAACTTTTACTAACATGGATGTGTGCCTTACGGGCCCACGTCGCCATCTGGGTGGTATTAGGATCTTTTACTCCTCGATCTTTACTCTGGGACTCTGGACTCTCTCCTACTTGGGTTAAACGATTTTACTAACTCTAACATTAGGATTCCATGACCACGCTCACCCCAAAGTTGGATAAGCCCTAGTTATTCTTTATAATAGAATATGAACATTATCCACATTGTCATTTGACTCCTGTGAAAACATCTTTGTTTTCAGATGGAACCCACGAGACAGGTCGTGCGCCACACGACTGCCATTGGTGCCCCAGGATCACCTCCTGTGTTGGTTGAGATGATGACCTATCTGGGTTATCGCTGGCACCCTGAGTACACCGTCTATGAGGAGTACCAGGAATTCAACCAGGAGCAGTACCGTGCCATCGTCCACCTCTACTCTCAGGAGTATTACTCCACTATCTTGCTGCACACTACCCATGGTGTTGGAGTGACTATCGATATGGCGGTCTACGATGCTGCTTATGCTGCTCTGACACGTCTTCGTGGAGAGTATCATGAGTTGGACACCTCCCCCTTCAGGCACATTGCTATCGCATCCAATGTTGGTGCGGAGGGATACTACACTGCTGCCTACTCCACCGTCACCCGAGAGCCCTTCTACCATCAGAACCTGGTTCTGCATGCTGATGGGCTGGATAGAGCTAACCGAGCTCTTCGCCGCGAGTTGTACACCACCCGTCAAGACCTGTACCGTGCTCTGACGTTGTTGCACCCCTCTGTCCGATCTGGTGATCTGTCGTGTTCTGCGATCTACCCTTCCAGGACCGTGATGCCCCAGGGCGTCGGCTGGCCAGATGTGGGAGGCTACTCTCCCGCACTCGGTCCTCTCCTGCCACCTGCGCATCGGGTTCCTCACTAGAGTATCCGTGGAACCCAGGCTACTCGCGTGGAGGTCTTCCCTTCGCGTCACTACCAGCTGTCAGGCTACACCTACCTCCATAGTTCCTCCGGGGACTGATGTAGGCTTGCTTGTTAGTGTTATATGCATTCGTTGCGAGCCTGCGTGCCGCCTATGATGTTCTTAGCCTATGTACTGAACTCTGTGTGCCGAACTCTATGCATGATCACTTATGTAAGATGTGCCAACTACTATGTAGTATCTATCGTGTTCCTTTCATTATGCATGTTTCATCATGAATGATTCTTGTCCTCACAATTTCTCAATGCTGAACTACTCCTGTTATATATTAGCAGGATGGTTAGACTAGGTGGTCGTGGTCGTGGTGGCAACGCCCCACCACCGCCTGAATACATGGCTGGTATGATCCAACAGCTTGAGATGAATCGCCAGTTCATGGAGAATATGATGGCTCGGTTTCCTTGCCCCAATATGAACCACCAGCCAACCCCAGTAACTCTGCAGGATTTCATGCGCCTGAACCCAACTGTGTACCGCAGCTCAACTCAGCCCCTGGATGCTGATGACTGGCTCCATGACATCACCTATGAGATGGAGTCTGCTGATGTAGCCCCTGCCAGCTCTGTCACCTTTGCTTCCTTCTTCCTGAAGGGACCCGCAACTCAATGGTGGGACAACCACAGGCATACTCTGCCAGTTGGAACAATCATCACCTAGCCAGACTTCCAAGCTGCCTTCCGTGTTTGCTTCATTCCTTAGGGAGTCATGGACCAGAAGAAGCACGAGTTTCGCAACCTCACTCAGGGCAACAAAACTGTGGAAGCTTATCAGCGGGAGTTTCTGGATCTGTCCTGCTATGCTGAAGAAGACATTGCAACTGATGCACACAGATAAGAGAAGTTCCGTGATGGCCTTCAAGCTGATATCAAGCTCGCACTTCTAGTGCATGACTTTGCTGATTTCGCCACCTTGGTGAACAAGGCCATCAATGCCGAAAATGGTCTGAAGGAACACCAGAGCTCTCACAGGCACAACCGTGACATGGGATCATCTTCGGGCCCGTCCTCGCAGAAGCGTAGGATATGGATTCCCAACAACATGCACCAGCCAACTGCACCTACTCCAAGGCAGTCCTATGCTGCACCGCGTCTGCCTCCCCCACCAACTAGGCAGCAAAGGCTTCCAGCTCCACCACCCCAAGCTCCTGTTCCCACTCCCAATAATGGTCTGTGCTACAAGTGTGGCCAACCAGGTCACCTCGCCAGGAACTGCCTTCAGAACCAGAATCAACTGGCCCTTCCTGCAGCTGGCCGTGGAAGCAACCAGCCTCGCAAGAACAATGCCAGGTCTTATGGTCGTGTTCATGCCAACCACATTGATCTCAATGAAGTTCTAGACCAGCCTGCTACCGTGATGGGTACACTTCTCGTAAATTCAGTACCAACACCTGTTTTATTTGATACAGGTGCATCGCATTCATTCATGTCAGAAGATTTTGCATGCTTGCACGACATTAAATGTGAGGACATGAACACTTCGCTATTAGTGCACACTCCCGTGGGCCAATGTCGGACCTCCATGATTTGCAACAACGTCCCCACTGAAATCGAAGGACTGGAATTCCTTGCCTCTCCCATCGTACTGAAGTCCTGTAGCATCGACCTCATTCTGGAAATGAATTGGTTGAAAGCGCATACTGCTTCTATAGTTTGCGCCACTAAGGTCGTCCATCTGCTACACCCTTCTGATGAAATAATTGCTTACCAAGCTCATCTAGTTCAGAACGCCGAGGCACGACTTTATGCCTTGAATGCGTTGAACGCTGCACCACTCGAGGGCATTGAAAACATTCCCTTCGTTCGTGAATTCCAAGACGTCCTCCCAGAAGAACTTCCAGGGATTCCCCCTGCTAGAGCTGTCGAATTCGTCATCGACTTGAAACCCGGCACCACCCCTATAGCCAAACGACCCTACAAGATGCCGCCACATGAACTCATTGAGCTTAAGGAGGAAATCGACAAATCTCTTGTCAAAGGTTTCATTCGCCCCAGTTGCTCTCCTTGGGGAGCACCTTCCCTCTTTGTTAAGAAGAAGGATGGGACAAACTGATTAGTCCAAGACTACCGTCATATAAACCAAGCTACCATTCAGAATAAATATCCTCTTCCTCGGATCAATGATCTTTATGATCAACTGGCTGGCTCATCAGTGTTCTCCAAACTCGTCTTGAGGTTGGGTTACCACCAGATCTGTGTTCATGAAGAGGATATCTGAAAGACCGCCTTCGTGACTCGGTATGGATCATACGAGTACACCATCATGTCATTCGGCTTAATGAATGCTCCCGCCACCTTCTCTCGTCTGATGAACTATATATTCATGTATTACCTCGACAAGTTCGTCGTGGTTTATCTGGATGATATCCTTTTATTTTCCAAGAACAAAGAAGAACATGTTGAACATCTTCGTCTTGTGCTGGAAAAGCTTCGAGAGCATCAACTGTATGCTAAGTATTCCAAGTGTGAATTCTGGCTCCTCGAAGTAACCTATCTTGGGCATGTCATCTCCAAGGATGGTATTGTCGTCAACCCTGATCGAGTTCGGCCTATTCTCGATTGGACTCCTCCGAAGAATGTCAAGCAAGTCCAAAATTTTCTCGGTCTCGCCAGCTATTGCCGTCGATTCGTCGAGAACTTCTCCAAGATTGCCAGGCCTCTGACTAATCTGTTGCATGAGGGTGTCAAGTTCGAATGGACAGACAAGTGTCAGGAAAGTTTCCAGGCGCTCAAAGACAAGTTGACTTCTGCCCCAGTGCTTGCTCCACCTGATACTAAGAAGGACTTCGTCATTTACTGCGACGCTTCCCGTCAAGGATTAGGCTATGTCCTAATGCAAGAGCGCAGAGTGATTGCTTATGCCTCTCGTCAACTGCGCCCTCACGAAGAAAACTACCCAGTTCACGACCTCGAGCTTGCTGCTGTCATTCATGCTCTAAAGCAGTGGCGACATTACCTTCTCGGTAATCGTTGCGAAATCTTCACCGACCACCAAAGTCTGAAGTATCTGTTTACTCAGCCAGATCTGAACCTCCGTCAGCAGAGATGGATGGAGACTGTTGCAGACTTTGACGTGGGTATATCCCGTACCCCCGGCAAGGCTAATGTAATGGCTGATGCCTTGAGCTGCAAGTCTTACTGCAATCACCTCCAGGTTCACAAAGTTCAGCACTCGCTTGTCAAAGAATTTAGAAAGCTGAACCTTCATATTGTTCCCCCTGGTGCACTTGCTCCCCCTCTCCCGGAGTTCCGCAAGATGAATCTTCACGTTGTTACTACGGGTTCTCTAAATACCCTGGTTGTCGTACCAGATCTCGTAGCTGGTATAAAGACTATTCAAGGTTATGACTCTGAAGTCCATAAGATTAAATGCCATCTAGCAGAAGGAAAGCCCTCATTCTTCACTATCGCTGACGATGGCGCCTTGTACTTCAAAGGCCGCCTAGTGGTACCATGTTCGAAGAAAAACCTGGATAAGACTAAAAGGGTTATGAAAGAAGCTCATGATACGCCTCTGTCCATCCATCCTGGTAGTACAAAGATGTACCAGGATATTCGTCAAAGATTCTGGTGGTCTAATATGAAGCAGGACATTACTCGTTATGTTGAGGAGTGTGACGTTTGCCGCCGTATCAAAGCAGAGCATCAAAGGCCTGCTGGAACTCTGCAACCTATCTCTATTCCTGAATGGAAATGGGACCATGTTGAAATGGACTTCGTCACTGGATTTCCCAAATCGCAAAAAGGTAATGATGCTATTCTTGTCGTCATTGACCGGCTTTCTAAAGTTGCACATGTTCTGGCGGTCAAAGAGACAATCACTGCTAGTCAGCTTGCTACTCTATACATGTCCAGAATTGTTTCACTCCACGGTATTCCACTGGTTATCAGTTCACACCGTGGCAGCTTATTCACTTCAAGATTTTGGGCGAGTTTCCAAGAAGCTATGGGGACTCACCTGTCGTTTAGTACGACATTTCATCCTCAGTCGCAAGGACAGGTTGAACGTGTCAACCAAGTTCTCGAAGACATGCTTCAATCTTGTGTAATTTCCTTCGGCAAGAAATGGGAGGAATCTCTTCCATATGCCGAGTTCTCTTATAATAATAGGTATCAAGCTAGTCTGAAGATGTCCCCCTTCGAAGTGCTATATGGATGAAAGTGTCGAACCCCTCTGAACTGGTCAGAAATTGGGGAACGTCCACTCTTCGGTCCGGATATTATCCAACAGGCTAAAGAACAAGTTCGCATTATTCGCGAGAATCTCAAGACTGCTCAGTCACGTTAGAAAAGTCAGTATGACCGTCATCACCAAGACATGGTCTATCAACCTGGCGCAAAGGCTTATCTTTGAGTTACACCAATGAAGGGTGCTCACCGCTTCGGGATCAAGGGCAAGCTAGCTCCTCGCTATATCGGTCCCTTCACTATTCTCAAAAGGCATGGAAAAGTGGCATATCAACTGGAGCTTCCGCCGAACCTTTCCCAGGTTCACGATGTGTTCCACGTGTCACAACTCCGCCGTTGCTTCAAGGATCCAATCCGAGCAGTGGATCATGAAGTGCTCTAATTGCATCAGGACCTCTCCTATAAAGAGCATCCGGTCCGCATTCTCGACCAAGCTGAACGCCGCACATGTCAGAAGGCGATTAAGTTCCTCAAAGTCCAGTGGTCGCACCATTCTGAAGATGAAGCCACTTGGGAACGCGAGGACCGCCTGCGTGATGAATACCCCGCACTGTTTCCTTCTACCTCCTAAATCTCGGGACGAGATTTCTTGTAGTGGAGGAGATTTGTAATGCCCGGATAATCGTGCTACAGTAATCCAACGCTAATCATGCCACGTCACCACGGTTACTATTGATAGTCTGCCGTTAGTTCAGAACCGAGTCAAATTCAAATTTAAAAATAAAGTTAATAATAAAAGTTTACGAACGTTAAAACAAAAATGTTCGGTTTATCCATAATATTACATAGTTAATTATGGTGAAGAAAACACATGTTTGGAAAATGCATAAATATTTTAAATTGAATTAAAACAGAAAAGGAAAAAGAGAAATAAAGAAAACAAATATAAAAACAGAAAACTAATAAAAAGAAAAAAAAGGAAACACCCCCCACTGGGCTCCGGCCCAGTAGGCCATTGGGTCACCCACCTGGCCGGCCCACCCCCACTCCTCATAACCCCCCCACTCCCCCAGTCAACCACCGACACCCCCACTCCCTCCCCGAAATATCTCCTCCCCCTCTCTCCGATCGGATCGGGATCGAGGAGGAGGTCGTCGCCTCGCCGCCTCGCCGTAGAACGCCGCCTCGTTGGAGCCCCTCCCTCGCCGGACTGCCTCCTCAACCCCGCCGGCCTGCTTCTCCTCCTTCGACGCCGTCGTCCCCGTCATCCACCTCGCGCCCCACTGCCCCGGACCCTACACCTGACGTGAGCCCCGGCCTCTCCTCTCTCCCTCGCCCCGCGCTCACCACGACCCCGTCGCGCCCACGTCCGCGCCTTCGCGCGGGAGCCCGCGTCTGGACCGTGCACGCATCGTCGTGTCCGTGTGGCGGAGCTCGCGCTCCGGGAGGCACTTGCCACCCCGCGCCTCTGGCCTCTCCTCCTCTTGCCGCGCTCGCGTCCCTGCGGCCAGCCCGCGTCCATGGCCACCTCGTGCCCCGTCCTCTGCTTTCTCCCGCGACGCCGTCGCCCGCCGGCCCCGCCCGCTGCGGCCACCTGCATATGATGCCCCGCTGCGGACGCCGCTCGCCTTGCCTGGCCACCGCGCGCTTGCGCATGCGCATGCGCCCACCCCCGTGCCCCTGAACGCACCCACTACCGCACCCCTCTTGTTCGTCTTCCTCGCTCACCGCGCACGCGCGCCCGACCTTGCCCACGCCTCGCCAGCTCCACCCGCCGTAGGCGCTCGCGTCGCTGCCCACCGCCGTCGCCCCCTGCTCCCCTGCAAGAGCGCCGCCAGCCTGCTTTTGCTCGCGCCCCACAATTGCCGCTGCTGCCCTTTGCGCCTTGCTGCGCGCCTCCCCACAACTACCGCCTGCTGTCTTGCTCGCCGCGCCACCCTGCTCTGGCTGCGGTCGTGGCCGCCGACGCCGGGCCGCAGCGCCCGCACGGGCTTCGCCCGTAAACCACGCGCCCGTAGCGCCCCTGCACGTAAACCGCCCAGCACCCGTTCGGCCCTATAGGCCACTACCAAACGGGGCCCACTACCCAGAACAAAAAAAGTAAATAAATAAATAATAAATAAAAATAAAAATAAATAAATAGTAATTAAATTAATTAATTAATTAAAGAATTAATTAAGTTAATTAATCATAATTAGATTAACCTAATCACTAATTGACCTAATTAACTGTTAGTTAATTAAACATAGTATGACGAACGGGATCCACCTGTCAGGTTGACCAGGTCAACTGCTGACATCATGCTGACGTCAGTATGCACTATTCTGGATAATGTTGGATTAAATTAATTATATAATTCTAAAAATGATTTAAAACTTTAGAAAATCATATAAAATAAACCGTAGCTCAGATGAAAATACTTTCTACATGAAAGTTGCTCAGAACGACAAGACGAATCCGGATACGCAGCCCGTTCGTCCGCCACGCATCCCTAGCATAGCAAACACGCAACTTTTCCCCTCCGGTTCATCTATCCGAAAACGCAAAACACCAGGAATACTTTCCCAGATGTTTTCCCCCTTCACCGGTACCAGCTCGTACCGCGTTAGGGCACACCTAGCACCGCTACTTGCCATGTCATGCATCACCATGCATTTGTTTGCATTATATTTATTGTTTCTTCCCCATCTTCTCTCGCTACACACCGAGACCGACGCAGCTGCTACCTAGTACG
This sequence comes from Triticum dicoccoides, assembly GCF_002162155.2. NCBI lineage: Eukaryota > Viridiplantae > Streptophyta > Magnoliopsida > Poales > Poaceae > Triticum > Triticum dicoccoides. Next base: position 252,589,973 of record NC_041388.1, read on the forward strand.
ACTACGGAGTTGATGACCCCTCTCTCTTGCCAGAGCAACCAGGCAAGCCCCCCCTGATCACCAGATATCGCCTACTCTTCTCTATACTGCTTGCATTAGACTAGTGTAGCTTGCTACTGCTTTCCGTTAATCCTATCCTGATGCATAGCCCGTCCTTGCTACTACTGTTGTTACCTTTACCTACAAACCTAATGCTTAGTATAGGATGCTAGATTATCATCAGTGGCCCTACATTCTTGTCGTCTGCCATGCTATACTATCGGGTCGTGATCACTCCGGAGGTGATCACGGGTATATACATATACTTTATACATGATACATGTGGTGACTAAAGTCGGGTCGGCTCGTGGAGCACCCGCGAGTGATTCACGGATTGGGGGCTGAAAGGACCTTTGTCCCAACGACCCTCTGTGTGGATCTTTGTGGCTAAGCGACAGGGCAGGTTGAGACCACCTAGGAGAGACGTGGGCCTGGCCCTGGTCGGCGTTTGCGGTTATTTCAAGATAACACATTTAACGAAATATTGGTATTTGATCTGAGTCTGGCCACTGGCCTATACGCACTAACCATCTACGCGGGGACAGTTATGGGCACTCGACGTCGTGGTATCAGCCGAAGCCTTCGTGACGTCAGCGACTGAGCGGCGCGCGCCGGGTTGAACCGCGTAACGCAACTTCCTTTGTAATGGAGGTTGCTAGGTCTGCTCTCCGGCCGCCCACGCAATGTGCAGGTGTGCAATGGCCGATGTGCCCAGACCCCTGCGCCATAGGATTTAGACCGGCATGCTGACCTCTCTGTTGTGTCTACGTAGGGCTGCGACGTGTTGATCTTCCGAGGCCGGGCATGACCCAGGAAAGTGTGTCCGGCCAAATGGGATCGAGCGTGTTGGGAAATGTGGTGCACCCCCGCAGGGAAGTTAATCTATTCGAATAGCCGTGATCTTCGATAATAGGACGACTTGGAGTTGTACCTTGACCTTATGACAATTAGAACCAGATACTTAATGAAACACACCCTTCCAAGTGCCAGATACAACCGGTGGTCGCTCTCTCACAGGGCGACGAGGGGAGGATCATCGGTTAGGATTATGCTATGCGATGCTACTTGGTGAACTTACCATCTACTCTCTTCTTCTGCTACAAGATGGAGGTTACCAGAAGCGTAGTCTTCAAAAGGACTAGCTATCCCCCTCTTATTCCGGCTTTCTGCAGTTCAGTCCACATATGATACCCTTATTCCATTTGGTACCAATGCATGCATATGTAGTGTAGCTCCTTGGTTGCGAGTACTTTGGATGAGTACTCACGGTTGCTTTGCTCCCTCTTTTCCCCCTTTCTATACTTGATTGTTGCGACCAGACGTTGGAGCCAAGGAGCCAGACGCCACTGTCGACAATGACTACTACTACTCGGGAGGTGCCTACTACTACGTGCAGCCCGCTGACGACGACCAGGAGTAGTTTAGGCGGATCCCAGGCAGGAGGCCTGCGCCTCTTTCGATCTGTATCTTAGTTTGTGCTAGCCTTCTTAAGGCAGACTTGTTTAACTTATGTCTGTACTTAGATATTGTTGCTTCCGCTGACTCGTCTATGATCAAGCTCTTGTATTCGAGCCCTCGAGGCCCCTGGTTTGTAATATGATGCTTGTATGACTTATTTTTATTTATATAGTTGTGTTGTGATATCTTCCCATGAGTCCCTGATCTTGATCGTACACGTTTGCGTGTATGATTAGTGTACGATTGAATCGGGGGCGTCACATTTAGGAGCTAGTACACGGGTCATTTACCCAGGTTCGGGCCGCGAGGTTGCGTAAAACCCTAGTCCTGCTTTGGTGGATGTATTGAGTGTTCTTGAGCTTTTTGAACTAGCTACGGTGGCTGTGTCGTCCCAAAAAGCCGAATCCGTCTCCTGGTCGCCTCAGGCCTCCTTTTATAGGAAAAAGGGATTGCCACAGTGGCACACAGGAGGTGGAAAGGCCTGCAGTGCGCGAGCTTATCTCACGGAATTACGGGACAAAGTGCATTAAATGCACTACGTAGGTGTCCATTAGCTTTATCGGGGACGGGAACGAGGCCCGTCCCATCCGTCACCGCTTCGGCTCGCTTCAACACGCGCCCAGACCAGCGATGCATGCAACGCCATGTAGGCAGGCAGGCAGCTGAGGTGGCGCGGTGGTAGGGCCTTCATGAAGATCTGCATGCCGCCACACAGGTGCTTGCTGATTTGGCCTGGAAGCTGCATGTTGCCACGCAGGTGCCTGCCTAGCTGGTTGGGCTGGCAGCTGCATGCGAACGGCGGCGGAGTCTTGGCTGATGCGGGCCTAGCAGTGTCCCTGCTGATGCCCTCAGCAAGGGTCTTGCCGGGGGCCCAGCAAGGGTCTTGTCACGGCGTTGCTGCCATCCCCGGCAAGGGTCTTGCCGGGAGTCTTGTGAATTTCCTCGGCTAGGATCCCACTGAGGGTCGTTGTCTTCTAATCCTCATCTGATCCTGTGTTTATGATCTTGACGAAGATATGCATGCCACCACAGAGGCGCCTTCCGAGCCCTGGTCCCAATTTAGTTGTTGACGGTGTTCGGAACCTTTGGGATCAAGGGTGGCTTGCTCTGCTGGCGTCGGGCAAGTTGCCCCGGCAAGGCTCTTGCCGGGGCTGTGGGGGGTCACCTCGGCAAGGTTCTTGCCGAGGAAGTCCACCTCGCCCTCTTGCCCTTCTGCGCTTCTGGTCTTGGCGTCGCCTTGGTCGTCTTGTGCTTCGGCTTCCCTCCTGTGCCCTGCTAAGTGTGGCCGCGGCGCGTGGCTCTGACTGCCCGTGCACAAGTAAAGGGGTCAAAAGGAGAGCCCCTACTTTTGTACACCGATAGGTTGCATCTTTTGGCTACATTTTCACTGGTTTTTTCACTGTAAATTTTTAGGATTCGCACTATAATTTTCTAGGATTTACTGGCAGTGTAGTTTCCAGTAGTTATAGTTTATTTTACATTGGAATTTATGGTGAATTTACACTAGAAATTCTAGGTATTTTGTGTTTTACAAGTATAGTGAAAGATCGTGGATGTCGCCTAGAGGGGGGTGAATAGGCGTTTTAAAATAATTACGGTTTAGGCTTGAACAAATGCGGAATAAACCTAGCGGTTAATTTGCCAAGCACAAAACCTAAAACAACTAGGCTCACCTATGTGCACCAACAACTTATGCTAAGAAAGATAAGCAACTATGTGATAGCAAGATATATGACAAGAAACAATATGGCTATCACAAAGTAAAGTGCATAAGTAAAGGGCTCAGGTAAGAGATAACCGAGGCACGAGGAGACGATGATGTATCCCGAAGTTCACACCCTTGCGGATGCTAATCTCCGTTTGGAGTAGTGTGGAGGCACAATGCTCCCCAAGAAGCCACTAGGGAGACCGTAATCTCCTCACGCTCTCGCACAATGCAAGATGCCGTGATTCCACTAAGGGACCCTTGAGGGCGGTCACCGAACCCGTACAAATGGCAACCCTTGGGGGCGGTCACCAAACCCGTACACTTTGGCAACCCTTGGGGGCGGTCACCGGTACCCGTCATATTGCTCGGGGCAATCTCCACAACCTAATTGGAGACCCCGACGCTTGCCCGGAGCTTTGCGCCACAATGATTGAGCTCCGAACACCAACAACCGTCTAGGGCGCCCAAGCACCCAAGAGGAACAAGCTCAAGTGTACCAAGCACCCAAGAGTAATAAGCTTCTCAACTTGTAACTTCCACGTATCACGTGGGGAACTCAAACCGATGCACCAAATGCAATGGCAAGGGCACACGGAGTGCCCAAGTCCTTCTCTCTCAAATCCCACCGTAGCAACTAATGCTAGGGAGGAAAATGGGAGGAAGAACAAGAAGGAGAACACCAAGAACTCCAAGATCTAGATCCAAGGGGTTCCCCTCACATAGAGGAGAAAGTGATTGGTGGAAATGTGGATCTAGATCTCCTCTCTCTTTTCCCTCATAAACTAGCAAGAATCCATGGAGGGATTGAGAGTTAGCAAGCTCGAAGAAGGTCAACAATGGGGGAAGAACACGAGCTCAAAGGGTAAGGTTCATTAGGGAAGAAGACCCCCTTTTATAGGAGGGGGGAAATCCAACCGTTATGTGCTCAGCCCGCACACGAGAGGTACTACCGCTCAGGTGGAAGAAACAGGGAAAAGGAGCAACAAAACATGAACCTTGGGGCGGTAGTACCGTAGGAGACAGCGGTACTACCACTGGGTTAAGCGGTACTATCGCACCCTTCAGCGATACTGCCGCACAGAACGAAGGGTAAAGGGAAAGAGGGAACCGGGCGGTACTACCGCGGAGGAAGGGCGGTACTGCCGCTAAGGAGCGGTACTGCCGCACTACTACCGCAGCGAGGTACCACACAATCCGACACAGAAAAATACCCCTCGAATCGACGCGGTAGGACCTGGTAAGCCAACGGTAGTACTGTTGCGGAGTCACCGCCGACACTACCGCTGCGGAGCGGTACTGCCGCTTGTGACTCCTCAGCGGTACTACCGCTGGGTACCACGGTACTACCGCTGGGACCCTGACAAAAACCACACTCAAGAAAACCAGAACTGCCATAACTTCTGCATATGAGCTCCGAATTGACCAAACTCAAGCTTGTTGGAGGCAGGGGAGGTATGCCAACAAAAAGAGGAGTGAAACCTCCAACCGAGAAGAACCGGCAAAACCTCCAACATCGAAAACATCATAGAAGAAGCATGTGAACTCCGTTTTTGATGAACTCGAGCTTGTCATTAAGATGACCATAAGCTCTAAGACTCTCAAAGAGAACCAAACAAGAACCAAGAAAGATGATGCAAGGATGCAATGGTTTGAGCTCTCAGCGAACGATACGTTCAAGCTACTCATCGAGAGCCCCTCTTGATAGTACGGGAATCGATCCTATAACCCGGTCTCCCAACTACCATCATGAGACTGGTAAAATAGAAAACCTATCAAGGGCAAACCTTTGCCTTGCACATGGTCCACTTGAGCTAGATGATGACGATCTTGACTCCCTCAAGTTGGACCACCTTTCTTGATTGGGTTGACTCGATGAAGAATAGTTGATTGCTCCTCCATACTCCACTATGGGTGAGCCACTCTTCCACACATCTTCACAAGTCCATTGTCACCACAAAGGACGGCAAGCTTCAAGCATTTGATCTCTTCGTGATGCTCCACTTGAACTTGCACACCGCAACCTAACCCCACAAAGAACCCTCACGAAGACCATGGGTTAGTACACGAAGCGTAATTGACAATGCTTACCATACCATGGGATCACTTGATCCCTCTCGGTACATCTTCTACGCTTTGTGGGTTGATCAACTTGATTCACTCTTTAACTTAGTCTTGATCAACCTCTCACAAGACCAATCTTTAGGTAATTCCTTGAATAGCACCTTGGTCGACACAAACTCTCCTTGAAACCAACACATGTACTCCAAGAAAAGCCTATGGACAAAACCTTCAAATATAACTCAAGGCAACCATTAGTCCATAGAGATTTTCATCAATTACCAAAACCAAACATGGGGGCACCGCATGTTCTTTCATATAGTTACATGGGGATTTACACTGGAAATTACTAGGTTCCTACACTGTATGTTTTCTGAAATTTTTACTGTCTTTCCCACGTTAATTCCTTGTTTATGTCTTGTATGTTTTTCCCAGAATTATAGCTGATGTTGATCTCTCTATTTGTAGATGAAGCAATTTCTTTGTGATTTGTTCATGCAAGAGGTGGAGAGGAGTTTGCCCTTTGTGTGCGTTCCATTGTGGGCATGTGATGTGTGGTCCTGGGGATCAGGCGGGTGTTGACCCCTGATTTTCTGGAGGGGTTTGTTGTCCAGGACAAACCGGGTCAAATGTTTAGCCCAACCCGTTTAGGCTTTCTTTTTGTTATATGTTGATATTTCCGCTATTTACAGGTGCCAGCTGTTGATTGGTAAGGGTATTTGATTGATTTTGAATTGAAACACAGTCAAATGTCAAATAGATAGTTCCCTCTTTTTGCAAGGGAGATTTCTCTTCTCTCGAAAAAGAAGTAGTTGGCTCACAGTTGCAGTTGTATCAAGTGCTAGATAAATTTGGACATGTGAATATAGGAGTAGTAGACAAATCCCGTATACAGTACTGGCCGTCAATAGGGATCCTACCAGAAGGAGGAGCAGCACCGGTCGTCGCTATCAATGTTCCCGCAAAAGCAAAGTCAACTCTTCAGACCGGATAGTGTCTGGATCCGTTTGGGCGTGCGGCTGCACTGGAACTGATCTTCACGCGTCTGCTTGCATGGATGTCTTTAGCATAGTTTTTCCTGAAGACGGTTCTTCAAGCTTAGCAATACTCACCCAGTTCTAATGGCAGTGCTCGTGAAGAAGGTTCATGATCATGTTTGGTTCTGGGACGACGACTATGTGGTTCTACTCCCTCCCCAATGATGCGTTGGAAAACATGCCATTGGAAGCGTATTGATAGCCATATACTCCCTCCATCCGGAAATACTTGTCCTCAATATGGTTGTATCTAGACCTATTTTAGTTATAGATACATCCATATTTTTTATTTCTAGGACAAGTATTTCGGACGGAGGGAGTATAAGTCTTTGTAGATATTTCACAATGGATCACATACGGATGTATGTAGATGCATTTTAGAGTGTAGGTTCACTCATTTTGCTCCGTATGTAGTCCATAGTCGAATCTCTACAAAGACTTATATTTAGAAACGGAGGGAGTAATTTATTCAACTAGGATTTGGCCGTGTTATTATTCAATGGGCATATCGGGCCTGCAGAAATCAAAAGACATTAATCACTTGGTACGATTTTTAAAAGTGTGCGTAGACGTTGTGAAAATGTATGTGTCGTCTTCTTTCTAGCTAGTTTCCTTTCCACATATGCCATTCAAAGAAGATTACTTACTCTGCAGGTTTTTTTTGAGAACCTGTTGTTGTTGTTGTTTTTTCTGCAGGGGATTGTTTATTTATTTTTTGAGTTTGGAACGCCTTGCACTCCAGGAAATTACGGTAGACCAGCCAGATCGGCGGCCACGGCACGGGTTACAACGCTGGGAAACCTGACAGCCAGACATGGTGGACGTCAAGGTAGTTCCGATAGTCATAGGTAGCCAGCACATGCGCTGGAATATTACAAGATCTAGGGTAGAATTGTACACTTTGTTCTATGAAATCAAGCTGCAGCTTATACTTTGGTTCTCTGAACAACACACCAAGTGCGCCTCGGTCTGCCGTTGTGGAGGCTATCGCCCGTTTGAGGGGCAAACAATCGGTTTTAAACATGACCCGGCCCGTACCCAGTTGGTCTGCTAGCTCTATGGCCTTAGCAGTGCGAGGGCTTTGGCCTGCATCGCATCCTCCAGGTTCATGAGCGAGCCTGCTGCAGCCATGAGGATTCCACCATCGCTTCCTCGAGCCTGCTGCAGTCATGAGCGGGGGATTGTTTAGATACTACTTTGATGTCCACCACACTAGACACAGATTTGTATGAGGCAGTACAAAACATTGGATTAATTGCAAGCACGTGACCTTTTGTCACCTCATATGCAAGGGACTGGGACTAAATAAGGGATTAACATTGGTTGGCCGCATTTTTTTACAATTCAGTCAATTTGAATAAGGGACTCATTATTTATCAATTGCCTCCATTTCTTTCTTTCAAAATCTAGATAGTTTTCTTCTCGGCCCGCCGTAGACTTGTCCACCAAAATCGACCTAAGCATCGGCTGCCACCGGCGCCTTGACATGCTCGCCTACCATGGCATCCCTTTAAATGCTCTACTCTACTCCGGTCACCCCCTTCCTTCCCCTACGAAGAACCGCTACTATACCTTCATGGAACATGTCGGTCAACGCCGAAAGGGGGAGTTGGTCGCCGTGAAGAACCGTCAAACTAAAGGGTGGTGCTGAATGAGTCTTCACAAAAGAACCGATAGGAACGAGTCTTCACGAAAGAACCGACAGGGGGAGCTGGTGGACATGAAGAACCGTCAAACAAAAGAACTGATAGGGGGAGTTGGCCGCCATGAAGAATTGTCAAACCAAATGGTGGTGCCGAACGAGTCTTCACAAAAGAACCGATAGGAACGTGTCTTCGTGAAAGAACCGACAGGGGGAGCTGGTGGCCATGAAGAACTGTCAAACAAAAGAACTGATAGGGGAGTTGGCACCATACGAAGATGAACAAAAGGCGCTAGAAAAAGAACTGGACCACTGTTCGGTTCAAATCTTGATGCATGGTCCAACAATTCTGATAGCTATTTCTAGGGCAAGCTATGATAGAAAATCCTATTCTGATCACGAGATCAGAATATTATTCTGATCACAACATGAACTTCCTGAGTTACACGTCTGAACTTCCCTTTGGAGGAACCCGACCTTCGGGCTATCTTCGCAACCGTGTCTCCCCGCGCAAATTATTCCGGTTAGTTGTGTTCTATTTGATGTAAGTGTAATCTGCAAATGGTTTTTAGCAACTAAATGCCTGTTTTAAATAGGAATCTCGCTCATAGGCGGATTTTGCTCTCGGGTCATGATGAACTCGCGTTTTTTGCAATTTTACTACCTGAGTTGTTCGATCTGAACTTCCCCCTGTGCTAAGTTGAACTTCCACCAACATTGCCCAAATGGGGCTTGCTATATACCGATGGAAAGCTATGGACACGAGTATCATGACCCAAGTTAAATTTTTGGCAAAATGTAAGCGGTCTAAGAGCAGTATTGAGAACCGTTTTTTCTTCATACAAAAAAACATGAATCATATTTTTGATTGCATTTCTAAACCGTTTATCGGAATGAGGCAAATAATATAGCGTTGGAAAGCTGCTGCAAAACCGCTCCTTCCACATATTGAAAGTTTTCTCTAATTCCCTATGGTTAAAGAGTAATTTGGAAAATCGTAAACTTTTGCAAACCGAACAGCCGAGTTGGTATTTTCGATGCCATTTCTAAACGACTAATCCAATTGAGGCAAATGATATGGCATTGCAAAGCTTATGAAAATGCACTACTTTTTATGTTAAAAGTTTTTTCTATTTTTGAATGGTTTAACAATAATTTAGAAAACGGTACAAGTTCCATCGAGTTTGTATTTTCGAGCTAATTTTTTAACCGCACGTCCAAATGCTGCACATGATATAGCGTTGGAAAGCTTGAGGAAATGCGAAACTTTTTGGTATATATTGTTTCTCCCAATTCCTTAAGGTTTTAAGTCAATTTTGAAAATGGCTAAAAACATATTTTCGTCGTAATTTGTACAAACTTTGTCGGTATGGGGCAAATAATATGCCGTTGAAAAGCTATGGAAAATGCGAAACTTTTTCATGTTGATGGTTTTCTCTGATTCCTAGCGAGATCATTCGTTCTGCCTTTCAAGTAATTTCGAAAATGGCGAGATCATTCGTTCTGCCTTTATGGCGAAACAGATTCGTCGAAAATGCATCGTGTGAAGAACGTGAACTTCTCGGCATGTCTACTTGAACTTCACTCTGTTTTTCACGTGATTTTTTTTTCTCGTAGCTCTCCATCCACTCACCGGACTTGAGCAAGTGATATACCAATGGAAAGCTGCTATAAACATGCAACTTCCCCATGTTGATCATTTTTTCATACTCGCGAAGGTTTTAAAAGTTTTTCGTGTGAAATTCAATCAGTGCAGTAGTTGAACTTCCTGCTGTTTTCACGTTGAACTTCTGTGACATATTTTCGTTTGTAATTTTCTCATCCATTTCGTCAGTGTTACACAAATGTGATATTGTTTTTGTACAAACCTCTCTCACAATATTTCTTTTAACTTTCTCCGACCGAGGACTTGAACTTACACAAATGATATTCCTACCGTTTTGAAGTAAATTAGAGAAATGACGAGATCATGATCTCTGCCTTCATCATGAATGAAAATGCACTGCATGAAGTAGTTGAACTTCTGGGGCATGTCTGTTTGAACTTCACTCTATTTTTGACGTGCTTTTTTATGTGCTGTTTTTTGCACTGCGTGTAGTAGTTGAACTTCTGGGGCATGTCTGTTTGAACTTCACTCTGTTTTGCTTTATTTTATTTTTCTTATATGAAATACACACAATGTAGTACGTGAACTTCCGGTTGTTATCACTTTGAACTTCTCTCTGGTTTGAGAGAATTATTTTAAAACACAAAACAACATATTTTTATGTATTTTGGACATCTAAATACACGGGAACCTCTCTCACAAGATTTTTTTTGAACTTTTCCTCGCCGAGCACTTGAACTTCAAGCAACCATTTTTTTGTTTATGAGTTGTTTTTAAAAGGGCAAAAAATGGCGTTGTGTTTTTTATTTTTTGAACAGGTAAATCCTAAGCTTTAATAAACTCCGAACTTCTCTATTATTTCAATTTGAACTTCACCTTTTATATTTTGAGTAAAGAATTGTATTCGATTTTTATACCAAAAAAATTGAACATGGAAACACAAGGTGAACCTCTCTCGCAAGAATTTTTGAACTTCTTCGGACAGAGCACTTGAACTTCTTTCAACAAACCTTTTAAGCTTTTATTTTTCTATACTTTTATTATCACCTGAAATGCATTCCTTACAATACTTGAACTTCTAGTTGTTTTCACTATGAACTTCTTTCAACAGGTAAGAACTTTTTTAATACATCAACACGTGTTTTAAAAGGTATACATGAAATTTTTAAACCGTTCATCGAAATGTGGCACATAATATACCCGACGGAGAGCTTATGAATCGCAGAAAGTTTTTCATGTAGACATGTGTGACAAATTTGTTGTCGTTTGAGAGCAGTTTTTAAAATGGCAAAACAACATTGTTTTTTGCTTTTTAAAACAACGTGTAAATGAACGACGGACGCCTCATAAATATAATTTTTGAAGGGTGCAGGGTGGAGCACGTGAACTTTTTGCAACAAACCTTTTAGGCTTTTATTTTTGTATTTTTTTATTCTCTTCTGAAACGAAGTAGTTGAACTTTCCGTTGTTTCACCTTGAACTTCTGTCACGTATTTTTGTTCAACCTCTCTCATAAGAATCTTTTAACTTTCTCAGGTAGAGCACTTGAACTTCTAGCAACAAAAATTTTAGCATTTTCTTTTTCATTCTTTTTTAATACAAAATTCACACCATGTAGTAAGTGAACTTCTACCAGTTATCGATCTAAACTTCTCTCGGTTACGTGAAAATATCCGAGCTTTTATAAACATTGAACCGCTCTACCTTTTTATTTTGAACTTCATTGTTTATTTTTAGAAATGTGAAAACTGGAGGTTTTTTAGAAACATTGAACTTCTTTGTTATGTCGAACTCAACGTATTGGTTTTATTCTTTAGTAATTGGAAAAATCCAAAAAAATTCAAATAAATGTCAAAATGCTCTGCTTTTTCCCATTGAACTTCTTGGTTTATTCATTAGTAACAAGAAATCCCGAGTTTCTTATATACATTGAACTGCTCCGTTTTTTAAAATTGAACTTCTTGGTTTTAATCTTTACTAGTGGGGAAACCTAAGTTTTAACAAACATCAAATAGCTTCATTTTTTAAATTCGGACTTCTTGGTGTTATTCATTAGTAACCGGAAAAGTCCTAGTTATATAAACAAAAAATTGTTATTTCAATGCGAGTTTCTTGGTTTTATTATTAGAAACAGGAAATGTTTTTTAATTGAGATTGAACTACTCCGTTATTTTAATTTGAACTTCTTGATTTAATTTATAGAACCGAAATAATTGAACTGTTTATTAAAATCAAACTACTGTGTTGGTTTAATTCGAACTTCTTAGTTTTTTAGAAAATGCGACCAAGAAACAAGTGAATTATTGAACGGTTGATGAAGACCATCTCAAGAAAAAAAATCAATAGTGGCAGCAACAACCACTGAATAATCCATCAACTCCCCGTAAAGTTGTTGTAGGTTCTGTACATGTACATATGTAATTTTCTTTTACACATGACAGTAGTATTGCCACTGTCATATTTGTTGGCAATATGGTTTCGAGGCTAAGGAAGGTCATCTCAATAATACACAGGATGTGAGATCGCATACCCCTGATTTGCACCCAAAAAACAACACAAAGATCACACACTCCTTTCCTGAACTTTGACATTCTTTCTGAACCTTATGTGACTTTCTCCCTAACTTTATGGTGACCTTCTCCCTACCTGTGTGGTGACCTTCTTCCTCCATGAAGGAACAAAAGAAATCAAGTTCTTTCACCTAAGGAATAAAATTTTCTTCAATCAAGAACTAAAATCTGTGGACATGTATAAAAAAGCAACATCATTATCTTTTAACCATGGACAGTAGCAAGTTGAAACACAAAAAACAAAGACAATAGCAGCTAAACTCTACCGAGGTGGAGCCTGGCAAAGGGGAGCTGCACCTCTGCTAGGGCCACACCCATGGCACGGGCGAAACATGCGAATTTTTTTCATGTAAAAAAGTCATGCTTTATTACATTTTGGACTTTTGCTTATATTATATATGAACTTCTTTCCTCATTTTTTGAATTGTTTGGTTAAAAAAAATTAACTGTTGTTCTGACAAACTTATTTTTGGCATCTATTCGATGAACCTACATGGGCAAAAGGGTTGTTACAGTGGATGTGTTGAACATACACATAGAGAATGGGGAAGGAGTAACAAGTAACAATTTTGCTCATCATTTTGCCCCAGTTGCTTCTGCTGCTGCTGCCAGGGTCATCAGCACAATCCATGTTTCCTGTTAGAGCAAAAAACATAAATTAACACGTGGCATGGTACCACAAACTTTGAATGCCTCCAAATTAGGATTATGGTCTTCACAACAGCAACAAGTGTTGCACCTACCTGGCACCAAGGGAAAGCAAGGAGAGGTGGTCCTCGTGTACACCCTGCAGCTCGTCAGCCACTTGCCACTCATGGTTTCATCAGCTTCCGTTTCAGCTCCAAGCTACAACAAAGAAAGTGCACACACAAGAACGACAGGGTTAATAACATCCATCCATCACCAGCAGCAAAGAAAACGCCAAATCAAATTGAAACCTAAAAACATCAAGACAGGATCAAATCACACAAATTCAAGAAAAAATTGCAATATTTCTCTTGTCCAAATTAACAAGAGATCCGCCCAGTAAAATAAGCAATTTGTCTATCTAGAGTCTAGACTGTACAGTTTGAAATTCTAATCTTGTCTGTAGAATATTGATAGGAAGGGGGAGGATGGGGAGAAGAGCACACCTAACCTAACCTCGATGGTCATCCATCCCCGTATATATGACATGCAGCCGACCCACTCCTCTGCTGCAGCTACGGCTGCCGGAGCCTGAGGCACTGCATCGACGACCGGCAAGATCGTTTCTGCTGTTCAACTATATGTAGTAGTACAGGGTTCTTGAAAAAGCTAGAATCGTCGAGAAGGGATGACTGCTTGGGAAAGATGCAGTGAAAGATGGACAAATTCCCTTGTCGTTTAACAATCAGTAGTCACATAATAGTCTGTTAAGAATGCTAACAACTCACGCCATCATGCTAAGTAGAAAATTCTTCAATCAACAAGAGAAAATTCTTTTACTTCTAGCCACCTTCACCGTGTCAGATAAGACACTATACTTTACCTAGTGCATGTACTTATCAGGTGCTCAGTATGTTTTGTAGTTCTTTTTTTGGGACCAGATTTTTGTAACTTATAACTTGTAACTTGTAAGTAAAACAACAAGCATGATCTACTAGACTAATTAATGCCCCTCTTTGCTTCAAGAATGGTGGTGCAGCTGAGCTGACTCAGCAGTGCACATACTTAGGATGATGATCTCGACTGAATATTAGTTAATCAAATAGTAGCTAGGATGAATCGATAAGAAGATGACGTGAAGGACTGGCACCTTGTGGCGCGTACATTGCCTACTTGGTATGATCTATGACAAAGTTTCCTCTGCTCTTGCCAATGCCATCCCGGTCAAAACAAATAAAAGTACTTTGTTCTTTCCATGGAAAAAGTCTACCTCGCCGGCTCCCAGCTTGCCGCCGTCAATGGCCACTTGAGCAGCCAGCGAGCTCCCACCTACGAGGCGCCGAGAGACAGGACTGGGTCGGGAGGCGGTTGGTTGTGTGTGGTGTGTGGTGTGGTGAACAGGACGGTGGCCGCGGGGGGGGGGATGGGAGGTGGCCACCTCGACCATGAGAGGGCGCGCGGGGAGGAGGTGCCTCTCCTTGGGTAGGTCGGCCGGCTGGAGGAGGTGCGCGGGGCGGCGAGATCCAAGAGGGTGGCGGCGCCCGGGGGAGGGGATCTAGGGAGGTCAGGGTGGGGATCGGGGCAGCGGGTGGGGAGGGGTGTTTTTTTTTTCTGTAATCGGTCCGGTGGAGTTTTCGGCTAATCCTGGGATTAAAATAATATTGTCCTATATATATATATATATATATAAGTGTGTTTATCATAACTTTCCACAGAACCAGTTAAGGCTTGCTAAACATTTAACGGTTTAAAAGTAAGTAAAAAGATTCAAAAGGATATATCCAATTAATCTCGGCCATCAAATCATGTCAATCCAATGATGTAGACTGCTTCAATGTCGAGCGCTCAACACTTTTAGCGTGCGGTTAATTTCATGCCAAATATAATGCTAATCACATAATAACACGCAAAAAATATCATACTTAATATCCACATGCACTTAATATACTTCCAAATTAACGTGCATTGCACGTACACATTGACTAGTATATTCTGGTGAATGAATTAGCACTACTACTAGTAATCATAACCACCTCCCTGAACAACTAAGGCGTATATTTGCACTGTAATTTCATTTAATTTTTATTGTAATTTCAGTAGTGTGCAAGTTGCGAGAGAGGGAGAGACCTTTTGCGCTGTGAACTGCTTGCAACTTTTCTGCTTCTTCTCTTTATTCAGAGTTTGCAACTGAATTACAACGGAACCGCGGAGCTCGTGCGAGTGGTGGACACCGCCATCCCAGCGTCCCTTGCACTTCGCCCGCCATGGCGCCTTGACCGTGCACTCGTGCCATCCCACGATCAGGTCAGGGCGCCGCTAAAAACTCTAACCAAACTGAGTCACTGCTTGGGTTATCTGACGAAACTGAAAATATCGACACCTAAAACCCTAAACCTAAACATTGAAGTTTACCCAACAATCACCCCCTAAACTGATTGTTCAGGGCGTCGCCTCGATCATGCCGATGCTTGAGCGTAGCTGCTGCAGTTGAACACGACCGAGGGGCTTGGTGAGCATATCTGCAAGCTGAAACTCTGTTGCCACATACTCGAGTTCAATCTTCTTCATCTCCATGAAATCTCTAATGAAGTGTTACCTGAGCTCAATGTGCTTCGATCCGTCGTGCATCACATGATTCTTTGCAAGAGAAATCATGGATTTATTGTCGACCTTGAGTCCTACTGCCTTTTCTTCCTCTTCTCTGAACTCGCCGAGCAGGAGCGCGAGCCAGATTCCTTGGCAAGCCGTTGTTGTTGCCGCGACGTATTCTGATTCGTAGCTGGAGAGTGCCACAATCTTCTGCTTCTGTGACTGCCAGGTTATCACCCCTCCTCCGAGCAAGAATAGGGTGCCGGAGGTGCTCTTGCGTGTGTCCACGTCACCGCCTAGGTCACTGTTGCTGTACCCGGTGAGTTCAGGCTCACCATCTCCTCTGCCGTACTTGCAGCCTAGATGCAGAGTGTCGACGATGTACCTCAAAATGTTCTTGACAATGGTGCTGTGCTCTTCAGTTGGCGCCTCCATGAAATGTGAAACATACCTGACCGAGAAGGTCAGGTCAGGGCACGTGTGCACCAGGTAGCGCAGGCTGCCAACGACGCTGCGGTACTTCGTTGTGTCCACTGGTGGCGTCGTGCTCTCCTTTGATAGCTTGAAACGGGGCTCCATGTGGGTGTGACAGGGTTTGCAGCAGCCATGCCTCTAGGAGTTTGCGTGCGTACGCGCTCTGAGTAATGACAATGCCATCCTCACTCTGTTTCACTTCAATTCCGAGATAGAAACTCAGCAGACCCAGATCAGACATCTTGGACAGCTTCTGCATCTCTCCTTTGAACTTGGTGATCTCTGCTGCGTCGGATTCGGTGATTACCAGGTCGTCCACGTACACGCCCACGATGAGGCGTGTGGTCACCGTGCCCCACGCATACACCGCATGCTCTGACGGGCAACGCGTGAACCCCAGCTTGCTCACACAGGTGTCCAGCTTGGTGTTCCACGCCCGGGAGCTTGCTTCAGACCGTACAGAGCCTTGTTCAGGAGCAGGACGAGATGCTCCTTGTCGGCGACAACAAACCCCGACAGCTGCTGCACGTAAATTCCTCGTGGAGTTCACCATTCAGGAACGCCGATTTGACGTCCATGTGATGAACGACCCAGCCCGCCTTCGCCGCGAGCGCTAGCAGCACCCGTACTGAATCAAGACGCGCCACTGGGGCAAACACCTCGTCATAGTCGATGTCGTGCTGCTGTACATAGCCCTTCGCCACGAGCCGAGCCTTGTGCTTGAGCACCTCCCCGCGCGCGTCCTTCTTGACCTTGTAGACCCACTTCATGCCTATGGCACGGGGCCCTGGAGGGAGTGATGTGACCTGCCATGTTTGATTCACTACAAAAAAAGACACATCCTTGACATTTTGGACCGAACGGAATTTTTTTCTGTCATACTTATGACACTTTTATGACGATAATTGTGACAAAACCCGGTATCATCATAGATGTGGTGGGGTCCTACTTACAAAAAATCATGACAGTAAATGGGCTTTTCGTCCTGGGCGGGCCGGAGATGCAGCTGCATGACATTCTTTGGGCCGTCCATGACGGAAAAAACCATGGTAGAAGCAAGGGCGAGGAAAATATTAGGGTGTTCCCGGTTACGGTGGGTGGTCGGGGCCGAGCGATGCGTGTTTCTCTCGTACACGCACGCGCGTGGGTGCAAGGCGTTGGGCTCTAACTGAACCCGAGCGATTGCACTGCAGGCTACGCGTTATTGAACCCGAGCGATCGATCGATGGTTGTTAACTGAACCCGAGCGATCAATCGATGGCTACTTCTGCTAATTTGAAGCCGATCGATGCTGCCTCTGGATGAACAGTGAGCGTTGATGGGGGGTTTGGATGAACAATTCCTGGTGGGGTGGATGAACAGGACCCCGTGGTGTTACCTTTGAATGAATAGTGAGCGTTGCTGGGGGGGTTTGGATGAACAGTTCCTGGTGGGGGTGGATGAACATGACCCAGTTGTGTTGCCTCTGGATGAACAGGACCCCTATCGATCGAGCCGGTTGGGGCTGGATAAACAGGACCCCGTGGAGGGCTGGATGAACAGGACCACCACGTGGAGGGCAGGATGAATAGTAGACGGTGGAGGGCTGGATGAACAGTAGCCCGTGGAGGGGTGGTTGAACAGGAGCACGTGGAGAGGGCTGGTTGAACAGTAGCCGGTGGAGTAGCGTGCGGTGGAGGATGGATGGACAGGAGCCCGTGGATGAACAGTCGCAGGTGGAGGCTGGAGGAGGTCGACGGTGGATGAACAGTAGCCCGTGGAGGCTGGAGGGGGTCGACGGTGGAGATGAACAGTATCTCGTGGAGACCCATTTTGCGGTACGCCACACCCCTCCCGATGAACAGGACCCCCATTTCGACCGTAGCGCTCCAACACAAGTCCGTTTCCTCCGTTTTGCAGTACGCCACACCCTCCCGATCAACAGGACCCCTGTTTCGACCGTAGGAGGTCTATTTCCTCTGTTTTGCGGTACGCCAGACCCCTCCCAATGAACAGGATCCCGTTTCGAACGTGGCCGGTCGAACACAAGGCCGTTTCCTCCATTCTGCGGTATGCCAGTCCTTGTTTCCATCGGCTGTTCCGTCCAAGCCCTCCCGATGAACACGACGACGCATTTCGTTCCGACCCAGCTGGTTGCCTGCCCATGAACATGATGACGACGTTGTTTTTCTGTTCCGACCCAGCCATGTACATGAGCCCTGGCCATGCGTATGCGTGAGTAGGCGTTCGAGACCCTGCCTGTATGTACGTACGTGGCCGTATTTTCTTTCTTGCACACTAGCCGCTGTACGTACGTGTACATGCTATGTGCTCGCCTCTACTACGACACACGCGCGCGTCTACATCGACCAGTATGTACGTACATGTTCATGACCAGAATGACAACGCTACGTACGCTTCGACCAGGTGGGTCCCAACTATCAGGCACTTCCTTGCGTGCGAAGATGTAGCTGGTGGGTCCCAGCAGTCAGGGGGTGAATCGTTTTTTTGCCCAGACGCACTTCCTTGCATGCGAAGATGTAGCTGGTGGGTCCCAGCAATCAAGGGGAAACATTTTTTTCGTGAAATACGGTGGCCCGTCCGGTGGGTCCCCGTTGTCAGGTGGAGGAATAATTATTTTGCGCGTAATAAGGAGGCACTTCCTTGCTGCGACCGTGGACCCAGTTGTCAGCCTCTCCATGTATAGTCCAGGTCCGATGGAAGCCGTTTCTTGACCACGTTGACCATGCCACACCGAGAGCACCAGGGCGGTGGACGACGGCGAGGCCTAGGAAGGGGACGACGTGGAGCCGGGGAAGATGCGGCAGTGGAAGCCCGCGCTGAGAGGAGTACGAGGGTTCACTAGTTCGGCTACGGTGTGAGGCTGCCATCGCTGTAGGGCCTGGCCAGCGGTGGGAATAGTAGGGGGTCATGAGGCCTCCATGGCAGCACAGCCGGCCACGGGAGGCAGGAGCATGCGGCACGACCGGCGCTGCTTTGGGCGGCTGGAGCAAGAAGACCAGAGGTTGAAGAAGCACTACGGCCATTGGATGGACATCGTACGGTCACTGGATCTAGAATCGTTCATATTGACTAAGTTGACAAAGCACCCCGTCCCCGTCAGCTTAGTAGGCCCACAAGTCAGCCACCCACCAAGGTGGGTCCCAACTAGGAGGGGGAGTATTCATTTTTTTTGTGCGTAATAAGGCAGCACTTCCGGTGGGTCCGAGCTGATAGCGGGGGGAACATTTTTTTTGCGAAATACGATGGCTCGTCCGGTGGGTCCCAGCAGTCAGGGGGGAAACGTTTTTTCGCCAAATATGGTGGCCCGTCCGGTGGGTCCCTGCTGTCAGGTGGAGGAATAATTATTTTCCGCGTAATAAGGAGGCACTTCCTTGCGGCTGCCGTGGACCCAGCTGTCAGCCTCTCCACGTATAGTACTCTTTCGATGGAAGTTGTTCCTTGACCATGTTGACCATGCCGCGCCGAGAGCACCAGGGCGGTGGACGACGGCGAGGCCTTGGAAGGGGACGGCGCGGAGCCGGGGAAGACGCGGCAGTGGATGCCCACGCGTAGAGGAGTATGAGGGTTCACTATTCGCTGCGATGTGAGGTTGTCGTCGCCGCAGAATAACAAGGGGGTGTGGGTGAGTAGAGGGATGGCCTGGCCAGCGGTGGGAGTAGTAGGGGCGGTGAGGCCTCCACCACATCGCAGCCGGCCACGGGAGGCAGGAGCACGAGGCACGACCGGCGCTGGTTTGGGCGGCTGGAGCAAGAAGACCAGAGGTTGAAGAAGCACTACGACCATTGGATGGACATCGTACGGTCACTAGAGCTAGAATCGTGCATATTGATTAAGTTGACAAAGCCCTCCGTCCCCGTCAACTTAGTAGGCCCACAAGTCAGCCTCCCACTATACTGGGTCCCAGCTAGCAGGGGGAGTATTCAAATTTTCTGCGTAATAAGGATGCACTTCCTTGCGTGCGAAGATATAGCTGGTGGGTCCGAGCTGTCAGCGGCAGTAACATTTTTTTCATGAAATACAGAGGCCCTTTTGGTGGGTCCCAGATGTCAAGTGGAGGAATCATTATTTTGCACGTAATAAGGAGGCATTTCCTTACATGCGGCCGTGGACCCAGCTATCAGCCTCTCCACGTATAGTCCACTTCAGATGCATGTCGGTCATTGACCACGTTGACCAGGCCGCGCCGAGAGCACTAGGGCAATGGATGACGGCGAGGCCTAGGAAGGGAACGACACGGAGGCAGGGAAGACTCGACAGTTGTTTCCCACGTGGAGGGGAGTACGACTGTACGAGGGTTTACTGGTTCGTCTGTCGTCGTCGGAGAATAACAGCAGGTGTGGGTGAGTAGAGGGATGGCTAGGCCAGCAATGGGAGTACGGTGGGGCGGTGAGGCCTGCACGGCAGCACAGCCGGCCGCGGGGAGGAGGGAGTAGGCAGTCTCGCCGGCGCTTGTTTGAGCGTCTGGAGCAGGAAGAGCAGAGATTGAAGAAGCACGACGGCCGTTGGATGGACATCCAACAGTCACTGCTTGTGCGTCAACCTTTTTTTAGGAAAGCCTCAAATCTGTGGAAAACAGCATATAACCCATCTGCCATTATTTCTAATAATTTACAACCCATTTTCTAATTCTTAAGGTTTTTTTTGGAGCCCATATTCTTTTTTTAGCATTACAGCTCATATTGTGGCCACGGTTAAAAAATTATACGAAATTTTGCATATTTTGGTGCGGTCCGAACTGTTTTTAATCCCGAAATTTCGAGTCACATTCAAACTGATTTTAAAAATAATTGTATATCAATATAAAATCCAACAAATTGTCCACACATAAAAATTAATGCAATTTAAAATCTCAAAATGAAAAAAAAGAAATTTGAAACTAATTACCGGTTTGATGTGTTACATTCCATTTCTCATTACTGATAGGCCATTTTCTCGTCCAGCGGAATGAAGCTCTCCTCATCTTGAAAGATTTGCAGCCCAAGAGACCTGACAAAGCGATTTACTTGGCAAATCACAAAAATAGGGCTAGCCATTTTCAGAAAAAAAAACTACTAGGATGGTATGTGGTAAACATAAAAGAGAAGGTTGTCTAGGCAGGCCAGAGTGCCCCGCACAGCCCAGTTGACACCCTGCTTCCGTCCCAAAAATAAATTAGATAAATGCCACTCCAATTATGGCGATTCATAAAAATGCCACTGCAATTTCCAAACTTTGAAAAATGCCACAGCAATTTTTGCAAACTTTGGAAAATGCCACTGCAATTTCCAAACTTTGAAAAATGCCATAACTTTGAAATGCCATTTTGAATGGCGTTTTTCAAAGTTTGGAAATTGCAGTGGCATTTCTCAGGAACACCAAATTTGGAGTGGCATTTATCAAATTAACCCAAAACAAGAATAACTAGGTGAGCTGCTGGGTCCCTGGTGTTAGCCGCTCGTTGTGCAATTCTCTCGTTTATTGACTATGTTGACAATGGCATGGGACCCAGATGTCAGAAATCCATTAGGAGGAGCCATTCCTTTATTGGCTTGAAATAAGGAGGCTCTTGCTTGCGTACTGCCATGACCTTGGCGGGTCCCTGCTGTCATCCTCTCCACGTACAATCATCTCCTGATTGTGTACGTGTCAACTTGGTAGGCCCACAAGTCAGCCTCTAAACCTGTGGAGGACAAATACAACCCATTTAAAAAAAATAGCCCATTCCATACGTTCAAATGGAAAGTTCAACATTCAGAGCAAAGTAACAGGTCTGATCCACATATAGAGTACTGAACTTCCATGTTGACAACCATCATAGCCAAGTTAACTATCTACTCCCACTAATACTCTAGTAGCGTACAAGTACTAACTTACTCTTAGCTAACTAGACGATGCCGGCCGCCATCTGAGGTACACGCTAAACACCGGCACCGGCGTCCTCCGCCTCGCCTCGGACTGGCCAGAGGTGCGATAGGGCGTGTTGGCCCTTTCCATGCCGGCGTGGTCCACCAAAGCTTCGGCTTCTAAGCGGAAACCCACTTGACGAGCTGGTAGTAAAAATCAGCGTCCTGAACGCGTGCGTGCCCGACAGCCTCTAGGGCTATTTGCCGGGCGCCGACCTCCATGTAGTCGGCCCAGTTGCGGGCGCTCTGCTCGCGACTCAGAGCATCGGTGCGCAGCTGCTCCATGTCCCGCTGGCGGCACAGATCGGTGATACGCTACTCCTCCGCCAAGTGGTCGCGCTCCAACAACTCCTGCTCCTCCGCTAGGCGGTCGCGCTCCAACAAGTCCTTGATCTCCGCATTGCCATCTAAAGACCAATAGAATGCTTCCTCCCTTTATCTTCCTTCCAGCGAAAAACCGAACACTAGTTCCGGCGGTGACCGCCTCCGGCCTCGCCTATCGCGGACGGGCGGGGGCATGGCGGACGTGGCGAGAGCGAGGATAAGTGGCGAGTGACGTCGGGCCGGTGGGGGCTTATGAGGATAGGGCGAGTTGTTTCACAGTGCCACCATAGAAGGACGGGAAACAGTACTTATAGGCGGAAGGTAGCGCGACGATCATCAGAATTCAATGCATAATTAAGCAGGCATGGCTTAGCGCGCCAGCTTACCATGGAAAACTAGAGAAACTGAAATTCTGACTGTGCTGTCCCGTCCGTGCTGGGTCGCACGTCGGCATGACGGTCAAACGAGTGGACTCGAATCATCTCCCTCCTTCTCAATAATGATTCCACGGATTTAAAAGGCCTGCAACAATTAAAGCGCATCTTTTTCGCATCAACTAGCTGCCTTAATTAAAGCCGGCCGCATGTAGGCACTCAAAATCGCTCGCAGCCAGTACGCGGAGAAGCATGCAACGAGTCGCAGCCGAGGGCATTAGTTGATGAACTTTAGCTGGGAGATAAGGCATTTGCGAACATTTTCGTTGGTAGTTTCTTCAGATTCGCATGGCATTTTCTTCAGAGTAGCTTGTCAGTTTCTTCAGAGGTAGGCATTTTTATTCAAAAAACTGCCACTTCGGATCTTGCGTCGCAACTAAAACTGTGAGGAGCGCATTAGTAGGCTAGCTAGTGATCGATCAGTAACTTGTAAACACTGAGCGAACAGATATAAGGATCTATTAATGCATCTCAATGATTCACAGATCATATACAAATATGTAGCTCCAAAAGCAATGATCAGCCACAACTAAAACCAACTAGTACGATTTCCATACATAAGATCAACATGTTAATGCATCTCAATGATTCACAGATCATATACAAATATGTAGCTCCAAAAGCAAAGATCTTGAAAAAACATATGTTCTTCCTACTAACATGGATGCTTCTCTTGGCCAACATTCAGTACAGACTGAAAGACAAATTTGTTTGTGAAGTCTACAATTCCTCTTGCAAACGTAAGTGGTTTCACCAATAGCTGGAACCATGAGAATGAACCACACATGATGGAGGAACATCCACTGCAATATGATTTGGTCTTCTCTCGATCACGTGACGAGACTATTTTCGGAATACAAACTTTAACTTAGGCAAAATGATGCCCATTGTATAATCAAACCAAAGCAATGAAGCACCTAGTGTTGGCCAATAAATAGTACATTACTACTTTTCTGCAGTCCATGAAGTGACTATCCAATCTTTCCGTGTCTATTTTCAAATGGCACTACATGTAGTGACTATACTATTGTCTAGTGCAGTTCAACCAAAATTGTGGTCACTTTGTGTGTTTGCCAAATAGCAACGGGCAGGCATCTCTATCTGCACAAATATCAAGCAGCTAGTAAACATATATCCCACCTTGTGTTTTCGGTTTAAACATGTCTCTTCCGCTTAGCATCTGTCATGTTTTGCACAGGACAATTTAATACAGTCATGTTTTTCCCTAGACAATTTCATACTGAATTGATTTGCTTGTTCAGAGTAGAAATATAGCACCTATTCTTCATCAGACCAAGGATATCCATGTTCACAGTGATGGAAGAGGTGAAATCGATACAGCCGAAATTGAGCATCCAATCATTGAATCATGTCCTGCACCTCCAATGTAGGTCCACCTTGCCAATAAATTCACATGCAAACCACTAGTATTACTATCTAATGACAGTACAAAAAGAGTAGCAAGATAGTAGCAAACCATGTACCTTCTTAATGAACAGCTCATAGTGCCACCAATTGGATATAAAGGTTTGGAAGAAAACATGCTCCTAATGTTGAACCAGTTGGACTTTTTGTGCAGTTCCACTAAAATCGAGCATCCCTGTTTGCATAAATATTGAAAGTGTGATTACTATCAAAGTGGCACTAGTTGAAGCATAGACTCACAAATATAAGCATTCCAATTTCTTAATGGGAAAAGGTAGCAAGACTGTTTCTAACCACCTATTTGAAGGAATAAATAAGGCAACAACGACTGATGTCAGAAAGACATATATAGTTCTTTCTGAAAGAATGATCGATTCCTGACCTTTCCTCTTCTTTTAAGCATATTTTGTGCAGTTCAACTAAAATAAAATGCCATTACCGCTTGACAATTCAGTGACACTATACAAAAGGAAATGACTTAACATTACATCATGATGTCATGTATGTAGTCGACAGGCATTAGAGACAAACTTACAGACCTCCTCCGATAACATAATGAACATTAATTTTAACAAAGGTGTGACTAGCTTTACCGGTATAATTTGAGTGAACTCCACACCATATGTTCCTTAATATAAGATGTTTTCACGGTTCAGTTTAAAGTACCCAAACGTCTAGTATTTAGAAAAATAGGTAGTAGTTTTCTTGAGCACATATCTGAGAAAGCTTGCCACACTTTATTTATGCCCATACGCTAATGCAACACCATTCGAAATTTCGAATATACACTAATCCGGTGGCTAGTGCAACAGTAGAGTAGTTATTTTATTACAGGGTACAGTACAATGGTTTTACTAAACAGATTTCAATAAACTCTGGCACTGGAAGATTTCTATAAGAATTAACAATACAAAATGTAAGGGTAACACGTTTCAGCATTGGTATACTAGTTGTGCATGAGCATTAAACCAAATACAAAAGTCTGAAGGTAACTAGCATTATTAACTAATGACAGTATAAAAATTGCAAACCATGTACCTCCAAGGTAAATATCATTTCGAACTCGGGGGGACCTTAAAAATTGATATCCCAATCTTGATAATCGATCAAACACAAAAACTTGATCGAACGAATCAAGAGAACAGCCGGAGGAGGAGGTCCCCACTCTTGACCTTTCCTCTTGTCTTCATAATTTTTTGTGTAGTTTAACCAAAATAAAATGACATCAGCGCCTTGGCATTTTGGTGACACTGTACAAAAAAATTAACTTATCTCATGAAAGGAGGTATGTAATCTATAAGCATTAACAGTGCAAAAATCTGAAGGTAGTAACAAGTTTCATCGTTAGTATACTGGCTGTGCAACAGCATTAGAATGCCTTAGCTGAAAAATATTTAATACATCCACAATCAACAGCTAACCCTGAAATAATCCAGTGACATTAAATGGCATTGCTTAAATTTATCGGTGGCATTAGACTGAGTGCGGCATTAGTTAAATGTGGCATCACTTTAGCAGTAGCATTGCTTGACTTGACTGCTGGCGTTATACTAATAGCAAAAAAGTGACAATAAGAGCATGGGAGGCCCATTTAGACAGTGGGCGCACCAGTACAATGTACCTCCATGGATGCATAGAGTGGTGAGGGAGGTATGGTTGCCCAGAGCAACAAATATCCAGGCAGCATATGTGGATTACATCCCTTTTTTGTTATGTTTAGCCACCTTTTTCCTATGTGAGGACAACAAACCGATCGACCTGGTCATTCTCTATTGCGTTGTCATGCCTTTCTACCCTTCTTCAACCAAGAGACACGAGACTCGTTCCTTAGCTACTGATTTCCCCTTTTCAACCTAGATGCAGGTTCGATGCCTACTCTCTTGGACAGTACAGTCTCCCTTCCTTTCCTTATTCAACCCAGACATGGATTAGTCTGCATGAAGTAGGGTTTCCTTTAATAGTGCAAATTAAGGTTTTCGTCTGCGTGACCAGTAGAGTAGAGGATAGCAAATTGGGAAGATGGTGGAGTGGAAAAAGATCCACATGCAGCGACATGGCAGATGGGGCAATAGAACAAGGGTATGGTTCGAAAAGAGATAGCATACCTGAGGGTCGGCGGGAAGTGGCTTCGCTCGTGGTCGTCGTCCTCCGCACGCACTACGGTAGCGAGCTTGGGGACAGAGGCCATACCATGCGGGCGCTAGGTCTGAGAGGACAACCTTGTCGTCGGTGCATGACCTCGCTCACGGACGACGAGTGCATCAATGCTGCACGTCCTTTTCTTCCCCGACGGATCTGTGACCACCAGTGAGGAGGGAGAGAGAGGTCGTCTTTTTTAGATCTGGAGAGAGAGAGTGATAGTGTGAGAAGCAAGTGGGAAGCCCTTAGCAAGAAAGCTATGAAGCTCCAGCCTATATATGTTTTTATACTACTAGTACTAGAGGTGGAGTAGTGGTAGAATAGTTTATATTTTCTCTGCAAACAGTACCAGTTAGTCGTGCTTCAAAACTGAACGGCACGCCATTACAAAAACAAAGTCGAGAAATAATACGACACTTCGGGCCAACGTGGCCAGATCACATTTTGCACGAGAAATTACACATCATGTTTCATTGACATGTGGTCCCGTTCCAATATGTCAGTGAGACGGCGGCGAGTCCTTTTGTACAATTTCCGAAAGGACATGTAGGCCATGGCGCCTCTTCATGTATCGTGGCAAACTGGCAACCGTCCACCGACTCTTCGCCTTTCCCTCTCGATTTGGAACTGCTGTCGCATGCTCTTCCTCCCTCCTCCATTTGCCTTCACCCTTCCTTCTGCCATTGTTCGATAGTCTTCTCCATGGAGGAAACAAGCCGGAAACGACCCCATTATTCTTGCCCCGATCTGAAAGATGACGTGGTGGGGGAACTCATTGATCGGTGCGACGTCATCACCTCGGCTAGCATGGCAGGTTCGTTCAAGAACATTCTCGACTCAACTAATAACATCATTACAAGGAACCCAAGGGTCCAGGAGCGGTTTGATCTCCCTTATCTTCTTTGCTATAAGCCTGTTCACCTCGCCTTGTGCAAGTTGATGTCGCTTGATAACGATACATGTGATGTCAAGATGCCATCGCTTCAGGGTAAGGCCTGGGCTGGCGCAAATGGAGATTGGGTTGTTTATATTGGGTACAATTACGCATGGGAACTTGTGAATGGGTACACTCGTCAGCGGATTCAACTTCCAGAAATCTCAGAGTGCCCTGAGGTTGAGCACACAGATGATCTACATACGTTCAAATACGATCATGGTGACTGTCGTCTACGGAAGATAGCAATTTGTCGAGTTCCCAACCACTCTTGGAATTGCAAGAACTATCAAGTTGTTGCTATCTTCGACAAGCTTGTTGCCTTCCTTTCTGATTCCACGGTCCGTCCATGGATATTGCTCAAAAATTAGTTTATGTACACAGATGAGTACTGTGATGCAATTGAATACGAGGATCTTGTGTTTGCTGCCACCACTCGTGGCACTGTTTTTGCATGGGATCCTTGTAGTTTCGATACATTTGCCTTCCACCGTAATTATAATTGTTTCATCCATATGCATGGGGGTTAGCAAGTTTCCCTTTACTAATTAACCTTCTTCTTGTGTTTCCAAGGTCCTATGAACATTCCACCACCTATAGTTGAAAAAATTTATAACCAAGGGGGAGATGACGATGGTGATGATCACGAGCATGAGGACGAGCAGAACTTATATACTCAGTGGCGCCTGGCAACTAATTCAGATGGATCACCTCTTCTTGTCTGTATACAGTGCACTGTGATTATTACTACTGAGGTAGAAGGTGTTCTCTCCCATGGTCGCCCTCTCCGGACCTATTCCAACACCCGTTGCAGGGTATTCAGGATGGATACTAGTGTGCTAGCGCCAACACCTTCTCCCTGGTACAGTATTGATAGTCTTGGCGAAAACTCGCTCTTCCTTGGACAAAACTATCCAATGATGGTGAAAGGCGATCCAGCTGCTGTTGACACAATGTTACTACCATTTATGAGAAGCAAATGTATCTATACCTCAGACATTGCGGTGGTTCCCTACCCTGGTCCTGATATATGCCGCTTCAGCCTGGATGATAAGTCCTGCGTTGCTCTCGATATAGACAATAGCTGGCCCTTCCCAGAGGACCTATGGTTCAAAGCAAGCGTTTCCAATGCCGAGGATTGGTTGAGTTGAAGTTCATTTTGTTGCTTGTTATTTGTGGTGTGATGAAAACTTCAGTATTTACTAGAATGTTTTGTTGGAAATAATCTATAATCCAACATGTATCATCGTTGTCGTTGTGTGTTGATGACTTGTTGTATGTAATGAATGGTACATTTGCAAATGCGTGTCATAGACTCAATTTATGAATGGTTTTCGAGTCACTTCTTGGAGTGTGAGTACCGTAGTAGTATATCTAGCATCTAGTTAGTATATGAAGTTGCCACATCACATAGAGCCAACCTAATATTGGAGTACCAGATCTGAGATGCCACGTGTACCAGATGAATGACTCCATGTTCGACCACCATGATGCTAGGTGCGAGCCGAGGAACACTGTTGGAGAGACCCCACTCATAATTTTCCTACATTGGTCATTTGATTCATAGGATAGAATGCTATAGGATTTTTTCCTATGTAATCGTGTTTTAATTGGCAATCTAGCATCCACTCCAACTTTTGTTTCACTTCCTTTGATCCTACAGAGAGAGTACTTGCTCTAAATGATGTGCCGCTGCAAGAGCCGCCTATATTAATTAACCATGCTCTAAAAAGGTGGACCAACTTTGGCTGTAGTAGTACTGTACTAGGTTAGTAGGTGACCTTGCGCTCGGCTCTTCTCCTCTTCCGGAAGTCGAACAATAATGATGGTACTACTTCTGGCAATCTGACACCAAATGAACTGCTGCACATCCACCACTTGTAAGCAAAAGTATCTCCTCGTGCTGCGAGCCACCGCGCACGCGTTGGCGAGGGAGAAGGCATGGTAAGCAAGCTTCTCGTCGTTCTGTGAGTTGACGAGACACATCAAAGTTATGTATTTATTAGTACTCTCTTCAAAAAGGGCCGACCATGTCCATGGCTACCACCCCGTGCTCTGTCATTGAGTATGTGCACTATTCACGTGCCATCGAGGAGAAAAAATATTGCGTAGTACTAGGTGCCATCGAAGTGCACGACTCACTTACGCACTGCATATCTCCATTTTCTTGCATGACACGCCACCTTGATGCTAGATGTCCTGCGTGTCATGGAGGCATATAGTATGATTTTGTAAAATGGAGACATATAGATGTCGTGCGTGCCGGCAACAGGATGAACAATGCTCATGTCTTAAACGAAAGAGTGGAAGGACATAGATTCCCGACGACCGAGAAGGAGCTACAAACCTCGGGGTGGAGCGTCTGCCCTCATAATATTTTATATTATTTAGCGATATAAAATCAACCTAATCTCTCCGCGTTCCTATACCATTCTAGTACTATGAGAATAACTTTGAACATAAGCCATTGATTCACTCTATCCAATGGTCATAGTTGGAAAATCCAAACAAAACCAAGCATTGGATCAACTATTTTTTCGAGATCAACTCTTTTAGCACTTAGATTGTTGCCGCCTGCCCACCTAGCCCACCTATATATCCGCTCACGTGTGATGACCACAGGAGCTATCCACTCAGATTGTATGTTAAAAAAATAAAGGTCGATAACTAATGCGGCACCTCGAGCCAACGCGGCCAGATCGCATTTTGCACGAGAAATTACACACCAATTTTCATTGACATGTGGTCCCGTTCCAACATGTCAGTGAGACGATGACCAGTCCTTTTGTACAATTTCCGAAAGGACGTGTAGGCCGGGGCGCCTCTTCGTGTACCGTGGCAAACTGGCAACCGTCCACCGACTCTTCGCCTTTCCCTGTCGATTTGGAACTGTTGTCGCACGCTCTTCCTCCCTCCTCCATTTGCCTTCACCCTTCCTTCTACCATTTTTTAATCGTCTTCTCCATGGAGGGAACAAGCCGGAAACAACCCCGTTATACTTGCCCTGATCTGAAAGATGACGTGGTGGGGGAACTCATTGATCGGTGCGACGTCATCACCTCGGCTAGGATGGCAGGTTCATTCAAGAACATTCTCGACTCAACTAATAACATCATTACAAGGAACCCAAGGGTCCAGGAGTGGTTTGATCTCCCCTATCTTCTTCGCCGTGACCCTGCTGACTGGAGCGGGGACGAGGGAAGCCTCGCCTTGTGCAAGTTGATGCCACTTGATAATGATACATATGATGTTAAGATGCCATCGCTTGACGGCAAGGCTTGGGCAGGCGCAAATGGAGATTGGGTTGTTTATATTGGGTACAATTGCGAGTGGGAACTTGTGAATGTGTACACTCGTCAGCAGATTCCAGTTCCAAAAATCTCTGAGTGCCCTGAGGTTGAGCACACAGATGATCTATGTACGTTCAAATATGATCATGGTGATTGTCGTCTACGGAAGATAGCAATTTCTCGAGTTCCCAACCGCTCTTGGAATTACAAGAACTATCAAGTTGTTGCTATCTTCGACAAGTTTGTTGCCGTCCTTCATGGTTTGACTGGATGGATATTGCTCAAAAATCAGTTTCTATACATGGATGTGTACTATGATGCAATTGAATACGAGGGTCTTGTGTTTGCTGCCACCACTCGTGGCACTGTTTTTGCATGGATCCTCGTAGTTTCGGTACGTTTGTCTTCCACCGTAATTATAATTGTTTCATCCACATGCATGCGAGTTAGCAAGTTTCCCTTCTCTACTAATTAACCTTCTTCTTGTGTTTCCAAGGTCCTGTGGACATTCCACCACCTTTACTTGAAAATTTTTATAACCAAGGGGGAGATGAGGACGAGGAGGGCCGATATACTCAGTGGCGCCTGGCAACTTTCGATGGATCACTCCTTCTTGTCTGTATACAGCCCAGTGATGATGTTACTACTAAGGAAGCAGGTGTTGTCTCCCATGGTCGCACTCTCCGGACCTATTCCAACACCCGTTGTATGGTATTCGGGATGGATACTACTATGCTAGTGCCAACACCTTCTCCCTGGTACAGTATTGATAGTCTTGGAGCAAACTCGCTCTTCCTTGGAGAAAACTATCCAATGATGGTGAAAGGCGATCCAACTGCTGTTGACACAACGTTACTACCATTTATGAGAAGCAACTGTATCTATACGTCGGACATTGCGGTGGTTCCCTACCCTGGTCATGATATAGTAGGTCGCTTCATCCTGGATGATCAGTCCTGCGTTGGTCTCGAGATTGACAGTAGCTGGCCATTCCCAGAGAATCACTTGTGGTTCAAAGCAAGCGTTTCCAACGCCGAGGATTATTTGAGTTGAAGTTCATTTCATTGCTTGTTATTTGTTGTGTGATGAAAACTTTAGTATTTATAATGTATCCTCGTTGTCGTTGTGGGTTGATGACCTGTTGTATGTAATAAAATGATATGCCCGTGATAAACTTACTAAATTTATGAATGGCTTTCGAGTCGCTTCTCTGAGTGGGTGCTGCGACGAGGCAAAAAATATTTTCCGAATACATAATTGTATGTGCATTGCAAAAGGTTATTGGATGAGGCCAATCAACAATAGTACACTATTTGTACTAGCTTCACATGCTGCACTATCTCTATGTCTACGCACGTAATACAACAAGTTTTAAACTTGAGGCCAGCCACCCATCCTCACAAAGAACACTTTTTAACCTAGCACAGACTCCAGGAAATTTGGCCACAGTGTGAGGTGGGCCATATGTTAATGTGTTCGCTGTACGTAACCAGCAGCTCGAATCCTCGATACTACTACTATAAGTAGTAGGAGTAGTAGGGTGGCATGGGACAGAACAAGCATTCACGTCCAGGAGTATGGCACACGCCACCAGCATGACTTCCATCTGACACAATATTTGTTGGAGCCTGTGCTACAACAATCTCTTCAACCTCGTCATTTCTCTAACTCAGCCATCGCGCGGCGGGCGAGGTGGGGGTTTGCCGGTAGTCGGTTTCCTCAACTACGGTCCCACTTGTAAGGCCAACTCCAATGCACGACCCCAAACGGACCTCCGGTTTGCCCGGATTCTGTCCGTTTGGGTAGGGCAATGGGGTCGTGTCCGGGCCATTTCTCGGATGCGGCGGCCGTGCGCCGAACGTGCGGACGCATCCCGGCCGTGTACATTTTTCTTTGCAAACACATATCTTTTTTTCATCATTGATTTTTTGTTACATGGAAATACATCACCAAAATTTTGACTAGAAAAACAAGAACCACAAGAATACATTTTGGAAGATATCCAACTTCCATAATTGCTCCTGTAAGTTGGATTAGTGCCTTCTCGATGCATTCATTGTTGATCTGCGGAGGCTCGTTCCTGCGTGCTGCTTTCTTCTTCAAGTGTACATAAGTAGACGTGTCTAGCCTCTATTCTGTCAACAAGTGCACTAGTCTCATCTCTAAGCCTCTATGCTAGCTAAAAGTGCTAGAACATCTACTAAATTGTGCTCTATCAATATATCGTTGTACTCTTCTTCCCAATACCAAAACTTGCATCCATTCTACACAATAAAATTTTAAGTTAGCACAACTAGTCTAATCCGAGAGCACAACCGAAGATTTGGTCGAGTTCTTCCTCCTTTTGCCGACAAGTGGGACATCCAGCATCCAGGTCGTGTCACGCAAGAAAATAGAGTGGTAGTTGAAGCCATGTGATGTGCATCTTGGGTTAAATTGTAAATAGAATCTTACTACTCTTGAGTAACTCCAAAATCGCCATCGAAGATCTTTATTGGATTTGTTTTTCATCACCAGCATGTCAAGGTGAAAGATGTGCAGGTTCAGTGGGTCCTCTTGCGTTTTCACTGACATGTGGGACCGCATATGAGCAAACAGACGATTGGCTCCGCACGTCTGCTGGCTGGCTGAGAAGAGAGATAGAGGAGGGCTGAGCACGGACTCCAGGAAATTTGTTCTACGTAACCAGCACCTCGATATAGTGGGGTGTCATGGGCCATAACTAGCATTCATGTCTAGCAGTACCGCACACGCCACCCACACGAGTCCCATCTGACACCAATTGTCTTGGAGTCCGTGCTACAACCATCTCTTCTCCCTCCTGTTTTCTCGGCCATCGCGCTATGGGCGGGGTGGGGGTTTGCCGATAGTCAGTTTGCTCAACTGCGGTCCCACTTGTAAGTGAAAATGCAACACATCACGCATTCCCCCTTGAGCGGCATGCCAGACCAACCGTGTGGGGGTGCGACGCGAACACGGCAGGCTTTTCCTTTTGAACTTGTAACTTGTAAAATTTGGTTATGCTCCATGGTGCGGCCGATAGATAGAAATAACTATTTTCCCTAGAGTAATGAGAAGTTTGGTTTTGGCACGGTTTATGCATGGAGTACGTAGGAAAATTATGAAGTTGATGCGAAAGGTAAGATAATTACTAGTAGTATGATACGTCTCCGTCGTATCTACTTTTCCAAACACTTTTGCCCTTGTTTTGGACTCTAACTTGCATGATTTGAATGGAACTAACTCGGACTGATGCTGTTTTCAGCAGAATTGCCATGGTGTTATTTTTGTGCAGAAATAAAAGTTCTCGGAATGACCTGAAAATCAACGGAGAATTATTTTGGAATATATAAAAAATACTAGAAGGAAGATCGACATCAGGGGGGGCTCCACATGTCCACGAGGGTGGGGGGAGCACCCTACCACCCTGGGCACGCCCCCTGCCTCGTGGGCCCCCTGACGCTCCATCGACCTCAACCTTGACTCCATTTCACTTTCGGGGAGAAAAAAACCAGGGAGAAGGATTCATCGCATTTTACGATATGGAGCCGCCGCCAAGCCCTAAACTCTCTAGGGAGGGCTGATCTAGAGTCCGTTCGGGGCTCCGGAGAGGGGAATCCGTTGCCATCGTCATCATCAACCATCCTCCATCACCAATTTCATGATGCTCACCGCCGTGCATGAGTAATTCCATCGTAGGCTTGCTGGACGATGATGGGTTGGATGAGATTTATCATGTAATCGAGTTAGTTTTGTTAGGGTTTGATTCCTAGTATCCACTATGTTCTGAGATTGATGTTGCTATGACTTTGCTATGCTTAATGCTTGTCACTAGGGCCCGAGTGCCATGATTTCAGATCTGAACCTATTATGTTTTCATAAATATATGAGAGTTCTTGATCCTATCTTGCAAGTCTATAGTCACCTACTATGTGTTATGATCCGGCAACCCTGAAGTGAAAATAATCGGGACCACTCCCGGTGATGATCGTAGTTTGAGGAGTTCATGTATTCACTATGTGTTAATGATTTGGTCCGGTACTCTATTAAAAGGAGGCCTTAATATCCCTTAGTTTCCAATAGGACCCCGCTGCCACGGGAGGGTAGGACAAAAGATGTCATGCAAGTTCTTTTCCATAACCACGTATGACTATATTCGGAATACATGCCTACATTATATCAATGAACTGGAGCTAGTTCTATGTCACCCTAGGTTACGACTGTTACATGATGAACCGCATCCGGCATAATTCTCCATCGCCGATCCATTGCCTACGAGCTTTCCACATATTGTTCTCTGCTTATTTACTTTCCCGTTGCTATTACTATCATCACTACAAAATACCAAAAACATTGCTTTTACTACCGTTACCTTTTGTTACCGTTACCACTACTATCATATTACTTTGCTACTAAACACTTTGCTGCAGATATTAAGTTTCCAGGTGTGGTTGAATTGACAACTCAGCTGCTAATACTCGAGAGTATTCTTTGGCTCCCCTTGTGTCGAATCAATAAATTTGGGTTGAATACTTTACCCTCGAAAACTGTTGCGATCCCATGTACTTGCGCGTTATCAAGACTATTTTCTAGCGCCATTGCTGGGAAGCATAGCTCTACTCTTTGAGTCGCTTGGAATATATATCTACTTATCATTATGAAGAACTTGAAAGATCCAAGAACTAAGATCTATCCCTCAACTACGAGGGGAGGTAAGGAACTGCCATCTAGCTCTGCACTTGATTCACCTTCTGTTTTGAGTAAACTTGCGACACCTACACCTGCTATTCGTTTTGATATGTCGCATGTTATTGATGATGCCACTTTTGTTATGCATGATACTTATGGTGAAACTACTTCTATGCTTGATACTACTGTGCCACTTGGTGAATTTCTTGATGAACAACTTGCTAGGGCTAGAGAGAATGAAATTATTGAAACTGATAATATTGATGATGAAGACTCTCCCCCTAGATATGAATTACCTGTTGTGCCTGAGGGCTATGTTATGGATGAAGAAACTGCTAGAGATTTTCTTGCTTGCAATGATAGGAGTGATCTTAAGAAACTATTAGCTAAGCTGAAACAAAAAACTTTGAATGCTAGAATGAAATATGATCTTGCTTATGCTACTTCACCTATCTTTGTTACTGATAAGGATTATGATTTCTCTGTTGATCCTGAGATAATTACTTTAGTTGAATCTGATCCTTTCTATGGTTATGAATTTGAAACTGTTGTGGCACATCTTACTAAATTAAATGATATAGCTACCCTGTTCACTAATGATGAGAAAACTCGCTATTATTATATCCTTAAATTATTTCTGTTCTCATTAAAGGGTGATGCTAAGATATGATTTAATTCTCTTGACCCTGGTTGTGTGCATAGTCCCGAGGATATGATTTATTACTTCTCTGCTAAATATTTCCCCGCTCATAAGAAGCAAGCTACTTTAAGGGAAATATATAATTTTGTGCAAATTGAAGAAGAGAGTCTCCCACAAGCTTGGGGGAGGCTTCTACAATTACTTAATGCTTTTCCTGATCATCCTCTTAAGAAAAATGAAATACTTGATATCTTTTATAGTGGACTAACCGATGCTTCCAGAGACCACCTGGATAGTTGTGCTGATTGTGTTTTCAGGGAAAGAACACAAGATGAAGCTGAAATTCTATTGAATAATATGTTGACTAATGAAAATAATTGGACACTTCCTGATCCAATCCCTGATCCAATTCCTGAACCAACTCCAAAAAAAGGGTATTCTACTTCTCAGTCTTGAAGATATGCAAGAGGCAAAGAAATCTATGAAAGAAAAAGGTACTAAAGCTGAAGATGTTAAGAATTTACCTCCTATTGAAGAAATGCATGGTCTTAATCTGACGCCTGTTGAAGAAGTACATCGTCTTGATAACCCGACACAGGTAGTAAAGGTAAATTCTCTCTATAGATATGATAAAGCTGAAATCCCTCCTACTAAGTTTGCTAGCCCATGCTTGGATGAGTTTGATGACTTTATGGTTAAAAAAGAAAACTTCAATGCTTATTTTGGTAGAGAATTAAAACATAATGCTAATATGCTTGAACACTTGGGTGATTATATGGCTAATATTAAAGGTGAACTTAAACTTATTAGTAACATGCTTCTATGGTTACCACTCAAGTAGAACAAATACTTAAAGCTCAGAATGATTTGCTCAATGAATTGAATAGTAAGAAAAATGATAATGCTGTTAGAGTTATGATTAGAGGCGGTAAAATGACTCAGGAATCCTTGTATCCCGAGGGCCATCCTAAGAGAATTGAGCAAAATTCTCAGAGAAATAATATTGATGTACCTAGTCCTTCTAAAAGGAAGAGAATGAAAAATGATGGGACTTTGCATGCTTCTAGTGAACCTGTTGTTGACACACCTGAGAATCCTAATGATATTTCTATTTCTGATGCTTAAACACAATCTGGTAATGAACATGAACCTAGTGATAATGTTAATGATGATGTTCATGTTGATGCTCAACCTAGTAATGACAATGAAGTAGAGATTGAACCTTCTGTTGATCTTGATAACCCACAAACAAAGAATCAACGTTATGATAAGGGAGACTTTGTTGCTAGGAAGCACGGTAAGGAAAGAGAACCATGGGTTCAGAAACCCATGCCTTTTCCTCCCAAATCATCCAAGAAAAAGGATGATGAGGATTTTGAGCGCTTTGCTAAAATGATTAGACCTATCTTTTTGCGTATGCGTTTGACTGATATGCTTAAAATGAATCCTTATGCTAAATATATGAAAGATATTGTTACTAATAAAAGAAAGATACCGAAAGCTGAAATTTCCACCATGCTTGCTAATTATACTTTTAAGGGTGGAATACCAAAGAAACTTGGAGATCCAGGAGTACCAACTATACCATGCTCCATTAAAAGAAACTATGTTAAAACTGCTTTATGTGATCTTGGAGCCGGTGTTAGTGTTATGCCTCTCTCCTTATATCATAGACTTGATTTGAATAAGTTAACACCTACTGAAATATCTTTGCAAATGGCTGACAAATCAACTGCTATACCTGTCGGTATTTGTGAGGATGTGCCTATTGTGGTTGCAAACGTTACTATTTTAATGGACTTTGTTATTCTTGATATTCCCAAGGACGATAGTATGTATATTAATCTTGGAAGACCCTTTTTGAATACTACAGGGGCTGTTATTGATTGCACCAAAGGCAATGTCACTTTTCATGTTAATGGCAATGAGCATACGGTACACTTTCCGAGGAAACAACCTCAAGTTCATAGTATAAACTCTATTGGAAAAATTCCATCAATTATTTTTGGAGGTTTTGAATTTCCTCTTCCTACTGTCAAGAAGAAATATGATATTCTTATTGTTGGGGATGTGCATATTCCCGTTGAGGTAACCTAGTGTTATTCAAAAATTCCCCGGTTCCATGTTACTCGGAATGAGTTTGTTAACAAGACCTGATCAACCTTGTTAGTGGATTCCTTTTGGTGAGCATGAGATGGATGAATTTAGAAAACACAAATCTCTGTACCCTCTTTTTACTTTCTGTTATTTATATTAATAAAGCAAAAATAGTATATTCTGTCTGTTTTCTGAATTATCAATGCAATAAAAATACCTCGAAAATAAAAGTTTTCCAAATGCCTTGAAAATTAAATATGATTTTTTCTGGAATATTTGAGAATATCTGGCACTGAAAACACAGCAGGGGGAGCAAGCACCTAGCCACGAGGGTGGAGGGCACGCCCTACCCCCCTGGGCGCGCGCGCCCCTGCCTCGTGGGCCCATGGTGGCTCCCCTCCACTTATTCCAGCTACCACACACTCCTTCCTCCCACGAACATCACTAGCCAGCTCAAACCCGAGCCCAAGCTCATCTTGCTGCCATTTTCGATCTCCTTGCTCAAAGCACCTCTCACAAAACTGCTTTGGGGGATTGTTCCTTGGTATGTGACTCCTCCAATGGTCCAATTAGTTTTTGTTCTAGTGCTTTATTCATTGCATATTTTTGCTGCTTAGGTGACCCTGTTCTTGAGCTTGCATGTCAAATTTATCTGGTCAAAAGTAGTTTTAATGCATGATATATCCTCTAGGCACTTGTAGGAGTAGTTGCTATTAATATGTTGAGTTTGGTTCACTTTTATTTTGAAGTTACTAAAATTTCAGAAATTTTTCAGAGGAAGAAATATGTTTAGGAAAATGTACCAAGGTGGTCCTTCAAGGAAGCAAGGACCCAGGCTCGCAATACGCGATGCCGATGATGAACCACCGAGGGAAGCTCAAGTGTGGGCTTGTGAATGGCCTTTAGAGGATTTTATGGATCGAGCAGGAATCAAGGAAGAATTTAACGCATATGTGCGTAATGCTGATCTTGAGAGCTTCGAGGCAGATAAGTGCCGCCAGTAGCACTATCTCACTGATTCCTTTGTGAGAAGGTTTGAATTTTCATCATCACGCAATTCTCAAACTGTCCTGTTTGATCTTTATGCAAATTCTTATACTATGGACTTAGAGGATTTTAACACTGCTTGCAAACTTCCACAATGGGGTAGTCCTAATGAACCCCGCAAATCTGAATTTAGAGACTTTCTTGCTAGTATAACCGTGTGGGAATCTAGAGACATAACACAAGCTACCACAGAGAGCATTCATTTCCCTGCTATACATTATTTTGCTCTCTTCATAGGTAGATGCATTAATGATAAAGATGAAGCATGTCACATGTGTGTGCCTAATCTTAGCGTTCTCAAAAGCGTTGTTTTAGGAGATAAACAATACAACTTGGGGGCTATCGTTGCACGTAGGTTGCATAATAATCGTATTCATGGAGATTTCTTTGGTGGAATTTATGCAACCCGTCTAGCTAATTTTCTTGATATACCCATATGTGGGTATGATATTGAGTTGCCTCCTGTTTACTTAGATTATGGGGCCATGGTTCGTCATCAGTTTGTTGAGAGGAACGATCAGTTCCTCTAGTACCGACTAATTTTTGACAGACGACGCACCTATCACGTTGCTCTCCCTGCTCCTACTTTCTTTGACTCTCAGGAAAAATGGAGATATATTATAACCAGGGAGGAGGCGGATGAGTATAAGAGGAGGACGGAGACGGCCCGTCTCCAAGTGGCAGCTCATGAGGCAAGAGCTACTGCATCTCATTACGACCCTAGTTACAACTTTGGATCCGCTAGGCCAGCCGTGGCCATAGACCAACTTAGGCCAAACGCCTAAGCTTGGGGGAGTACGTATTTCTCACCGACATTAAATTCATGTTCACACACTCATTGCTAGTTGTCGGTGCTCATACTTTTTCACTGTATCATCCATGCTAGTTTATTTTCCTTTTTATGCTTTCTTCTTGTGTGTTCAATAAACCTTAAGAAAAACAAAAAATAGTTGTAGCTTTTAATTAGTTTACTTTCCATTCTTGTAGTAGTAATTAAAAAGAAAACCCAAAAAAATTTCTCGTTCTTCTTTTGCTTGTTGGGAGCTTTCCCATGTAAATAGTTTTATTTCTTTCTTGTTCTTTGGGGTCGAGAGGAGAAGACCATAATTGTCGGTGTTCTGGGAACGGGGGTCCCCAGACTTGCCTGGCTGCGGCCCACGGCATGGCTAAGCCAGCAGGCCATACGATCCATCTTCACCAACAAAGCATCCAAGACCCTCGCGAGGGTCCAAGCCTCGCGACGCAGACGACGCAAGACCTCCTCTGGAGTAGCCTAGCCAGGCAGGCTCACAAGGAGTGGAGATATCAAGGCGGGGCAAACCTCACGAGGCCCTTGTGACGTGAGCCATGATGCACGACACCAGGCGGGCACCAGCGCGCGCAGTGTCCTTGTTTCCTCTTTGGTGCTAAGGAGGCCAGCGCAGGCGAAGAGTACCGAGGCATCAGGCAAAGGTTTCTATATTGGTGTAACGAGACCAAGACCAGGAGGACGGCAAGACGGAGGTCATCATGGAGCCCAAGATGGCGTCACCACCAGAGCTTTTCGCAGGCGAACACCACTTTTGTCAGGATAGCTTGTACTAGTTGTCCCCCTTCAAATTGGCCCGCCGTTGTTGGCTCCCTTCCCGCTCGATATTTGGGAAGAGGACCAGAGCCAATATAAATAGAGCTAGCCACCATAGTAGAGGCATCTCAGGTTAGCTTGATCCAACCCAATCGAGAGCCCACTCACAAGAACACCTCAACCTCAGGAGGCTGTTCTTCCCTTGTACTGTTCATCATCAGCCCTAGAGGCAATCCACCACCACACTGGAGTAGGGTATTACACCACAACAGTGGCCCGAACCAGTATAAACCTCATGTCTTTCCGAGTTGCGAGTTCGTCGAGTTCGTCCGCGAGATCTTAGCGAGCTTGGGCGTAGATCGGTAGGAAGGAAAGACTTCGCGCGCACCCCAGTGTTTGAACCTTAAGGGTTTGCCGGAACCCCACATCCGACATTTAGCGCGCCAGGTAGGGGTGCGCCAGAGCTCCTCCTCCACCGGCCAGCTTGTTGACGCTCCTCAGCCATGATGTCCGGCGACTCAAGGGCCGGCTCCGACCGCTGGGCAGCCTGGCCAGCCCGGGCAGCGCCTCCTTCCCATGAAGGTCTCGACCCCCCACTCCAGGCGGCATGGGCGCCGCCAAACCCCGACGGGTGCGGGCAGCACGACCAGGCGTCATCCAACCTCACGCCATGGTAGGTATGGGCCGCCGCAAGGGCGGCGAGCCATGCCGCAGCAACAGCGCCGCACTCATGGCGGGAGCAAGCAAACATGCGGGCAGCGCTTATCGTGGCAAGGGAGCTACTGCGGTGCAGGCTGATGGAAAGCAGTCGGGACACGCTGCTGGAGCGTGTTGCCGAGCTGCTGGATTCAGTGGCGCCGGGAGCACCACCCTTCTGCTATCGACTTCCTCCCCAGGCCGCTGTAGGGCCGCGCGGCGAACCTCACCACATCCGCGCGCCATCAACTACGCCCGGGGGCTTCATCAACATCAGCACGGCTAGCGGCGTAGGGGGCTCCGACTCCCCCATGCCGCCCGCGGTGGGCGCGGGCGCGAGCGCGAGCGTCGCCCCCACGGTCCCAGCTGGATATCGTGCTGTCATCCCCAGGGTGCCACCATGGGTCGAGAAACATGGAGCGTAGGGCACCATGGCGAGGTGTTCGGGGTGACGGCCCCGGAAGCCTATGTGCCCCGCATGATGGACCAAGGGTACGCACCAGAGGACGACCCTGGCTCGTTCATTGGAGAAGATTGGGGAGAGGGGCGCTAGGAGTCGAAGCCTTCCAAGAACCAACGGAGAACCACAATGATCGCGCTGACAACGGCAACTATAGGGTACCGCTAATCTCCCAGGAACAGGCTTATGCTAACCATGGGCTGCAGATGAATCAGGTTGCAGCATCGATCGACGACCTTGGCACGGTGGCACCTGTCCCAACAAGGGAGACACGCTGGGGGCTGCCAGGAGGGAGCCAGGAGCAAGGCCCCTCCCCAAGGCATGCGAAACTAGGGGACACCCGGAGGTAGGCCCTCTGCCGGGGTGGCTTCAACAACCCTTCCCCTGGCAAAGGACCCGTGGTCGCCGAGGGAACCGCTGGCGTCCCCTTTCCCTCTTTTGTGTCGTCCTGGTGACCGGTTGGCTCAAAGGAGGTCGACGGTGGCTCAAGGCGGGGCCCTCGACTGGCGATAAGAAGCAAGGCCAGTACCTGTGAAGAAGGCCTGGTGCCTGTGAAGCTCGCCGCCCGTGACACTCTCACGTAATAATGAGTTGGGGCTGTACACGCCCTGGAGTCTCAGGAGCGCCGGCCTCAGGCCCTGGGACTCCCTCCCATGCCTAGTGGAAGCACTTAGCTCCGTGCTGGTGAGAAGACTTGAAGACCCGAAGACTAGACTAGGTGCCGAATGCGGCCTTTTGCTTTGGATCTCTCTTTCTGTGGCTTTGCTTTCTGGATCTGGACTTAAGTTGAAGCTGAATTTTTATCGATACGCACGGGGGGTGCCTTTTCTCTTTCGAGCCGTTTCTTGCCTTCTGGATCTTGTTTTGTTTGGGACTCATGTCCATCGCCTTTCCCTCGCAAAGCTCCTCGCAAGCCGAACCGCGCAAAGCACACGCTCATCAAGCACACGCTAGCACTACGCCTGGTGCTCACCTCTTATGGGGCCCCCTCAAACAAGGCGGTAAGCTCTGCAAGATTCTCAGGAACTCGTCGCCTCGCGGCCCAGCCCTAAGCTGGCGCTGACTAAGGTAAAGCGCGTCGGGGAACTCACCCCCAGCTTCATGAGCTCACGAGGACATATACCCACATCACATAGGAAAGTAAAAAAAATGCAATTTGCTTACACGAGGGGCTCCCCCTCTCAAAATGCTCTTACAAGTCTTCCAAGGGCCACACCCGAGTTTTGCATGCAGGATAAAACAACAGGAGAATACGGGATCAGCCAGAGATATCACTCGCTACATCACCCACGGACGCATCACTCGCGTTGTCGTCATCTTCGTCGGTATCGTCGCCATCGTCGGCGACGCCCCCGTCACCATCGTTGACCACGTCACCTTCATCTACGACGACCACCACCACGTCATCCTCCGAGGTGAAGGCCCTGACCAACGCGTCGACATGGTCCTCTACCCAACACGCCAGGTCGCCCCAGACGGCCGTGGGTACGGGGGCAATGGCGGCGTCGAAGTTGAAGTTGGGGTCGGCATTCAGAAGGTGGTTGAAGACACGGGAGAAGAGCGCTGAAGCAGGCCACGACCCCTCTCCTCCACAAGCTGTCAAGCTCTGGCAGATTGAGCCTCCAGGCGCGTCACCACCTCGATGAAGAAGATCAGGTGGCTGGCGTAGTCATTCGAGTGAGGGGCCGGGGCGTTCTCGTCGCAGATGTAACCTAGGGCGATGTTGGCCCTGTTCCGAAGGTCTTTAAGTGTAGGAGCATGCTCGCGCTCCAACGTTCGGCGTTGGAGCACTTCCTCCCTATTTTGCTGTGCGACGGCCTCGGCGTCGTCAACTCGTCTCCGGAGGGAATGCAGCTCGGCGCGGGCAGAGGCCAAGTCCGCCTGCGCCGTAACCAGGGCAGTGGCTGTGGCTCCGCGCGCCTCTCGTCCTCGTCCAACCTGGGCCTGAGGGTGGCAGCCCTGCCCGCACCCTCCAGACCGGCGAGCTTCAGCTTCAAGTCGTACCTGCCCTCCAGATCCGCAGGAACCTCGGCCACCCGGCGATTGATCTCCTCCTCGACTCCGGCCTCGCGGGCCCCGACGACATCTTCTGCTTGAGCGACTTGACGCTCCCTCGTCTCCAGCTGATACGTCTCCAACGTATCTACTTTTCCAAACACTTTTGCCCTTGTTTTGGACTCTAACTTGCATGATTTGAAGGGAACTAACCCGGACTGACGCTGTTTTCAGCAGAATTACCATGGTGTTATTTATGTGCAGGAGCAAACGTTCTCGGAATGACCTGAAACTTCA
Organism: Triticum dicoccoides; assembly: GCF_002162155.2. NCBI lineage: Eukaryota > Viridiplantae > Streptophyta > Magnoliopsida > Poales > Poaceae > Triticum > Triticum dicoccoides. The sequence continues at coordinate 252,633,697 of NC_041388.1, forward strand.
CATAGCCACTTTTCAGAAAATGAGAAAAATACCTGCAAAATATGAAGGCCAGGGGGCCCACCACCTGCCCACGAGGGTGGGGGCGCGCCCCCCTACCTCGTGGGCCCCCTGTTGCCTCTCCGACTCCAACTCCAAATATTGAGTTTCGGGGAGAGAAAAATCAGAGAGAAGAAATCATCGCGTTTTACGATACGGAGCCGCCGCCAAGCCCTAAAACCTCTCAGGAGAGCTGATCTAGAGTCCGTTCAGGGCTCCGGAGAGGGGAATCCGTCGCCATCGTCATCATCAACCATCCTCCATCACCAATTTCATGATGCTCATCGCCGTGCGTGAGTAATTCCATCGTAGGCTTGCTGGACGGTGATGGGTTGGATGGGATCTATCATGTAATCGGGTTAGTTTTGTTAGGGTTTGATCCCTAGTGTCCACTATGTTCTGAGATTGATGTTGCTATGACTTTGATATGCTTAATGCTTGTCACTAGGGCCCGAGTGCCATGATTTCAGATCTGAACCTATTATGTTTTCATAAATATATGAGAGTTCTTGATCCTATCTTGCAAGTCTATAGTCACCTATTATGTGTTATGATCCGTTAACCCCGAAGTGACAATAATCGGGATACTTACCAGTGATGACCGTAGTTTGAGGAGTTCATGTATTCACTATGTGTTAATGCTTTGTTCCGGTTCTCTATTAAAAGGAGGCCTTAATATCCCTTAGTTTCCGTAAGGACCCCCCTGCCACGGGAGGTTAGGACAAAAGATGTCATGCAAGTTCTTTTCCATAAGCACGTATGACTATATTCGGAATACATGCCTACATTATATCAATGAACTGGAGCTAGTTCTGTGTCACCCTAGGTTACGACTATTACATGATGTACCGCATCCGGCATAATTCTCCATCACCGATCCATTGCCTACGAGCTTTCCACATATTGTTCTTTGCTTATTTACTTTCCCGTTGCTATTACTATCATCACTACAAAATACCAAAAACATTGCTTTTACTACCATTACCTTTTGTTACCGTTACCACTACTATCATATTACTTTGCTACTAAACACTTTGCTACAGATATTAAGTTTACAGGTGTGGTTGAATTGACAACTCAGCTGCTAATACTCGAGAGTATTCTTTGGCTCCCCTTGTGTCGAATTAATAAATTTGGGTTGAATACTTTACCCTCGAAAACTGTTGCGATCCCCTATACTTGCAGGTTATCAAGACTATTTTCTGGCGCCGTTGCCGGGAAGCATAGCTCTACTCTTTGAGTCGCTTGGAATATATATCTACTTATCATTATGAAGAACTTGAAAGATCCAAGAACTAAGATCTATCCCTCAACTACGAGGGGAGGTAAGGAACTGCCATCTAGCTCTGCATTTGATTCACCTTCTGTTATGAGTAAGTTTGAGACACCTACACCTGCTTCTGCTATTTGTTTTGATATGTTGCATGTTATTGATGATGCCACTTCTGTTATGCATGATACTTATGATGAAACTATCTCTATGCCTGAAACTACTATGCCACTTAGTGATTTTCTCGATGAACAACTTGCTAGAGCTAGAGAAATTGAAAATATTGAATCTGATGATACTGATGAAAGTAATGATGAAGAATCACTTGTTATTCCTAAGGGTTATGTTTTTGATCAAGAAGCTTCTTTAGCTATTTTAGCTTCCAAAAATACAAATGAACTCAAAAGGTTATTAGCTAAATGGAGTAAGCAATCTCTAAATGCTATAATGAAACCTGACCCTGCTTTTGCTACTTCACCTATCTTTATTACTGATAAGGATTATGATTTCTCTGTTGATCCTGATATAATTACTTTGGTTGAATCTGATCCTTTTCATGGTTATGAATCTGAAACTGTTGTGGCACATCTTACTAAATTGAATGATATAGCCACCCTGTTTACTAAAGATGAGAGAACTCGTTACTTTTATATCCTTAAAATATTTCCATTCTCATTAAAGGGTGATGCTAAGATATGGTTTAATTCTCTTGATCCTGGTTGTGTGCGTAGTCCCCAGGATATGATTTATTACTCCTGTGCTAAATATTTCCCTGCTCATAAGAAACAAGCTGCTTTAAGGGATATATATAATTTTGTGCAAATTGAACAAGAGAGTCTCCCACAAGCTTGGGGAGGCTTCTCCAATTAATTAATGCTTTGCCTGATCATCCTCTTAAGAAAAATGAAATACTTGATATCTTTTATAATGGACTAACCGATGCCTCCAGAGATTACCTGGATAGTTGTGCTGGTTCTGTTTTCAGGGAAAGAACACCGGATGAAGCTAAAATTCTATTGAATAATATGTTGACAAATGAAAATAATTGGACACCTCCTGAGCCAATTCCTGAGCCTGTTCCTAAACCAACTCTGAAGAAAAGGGGTATTCTATTTCTCAGTCCTAAAGATATGCAAGAGGCAAAGAAATCTCTGAAACAAAAAGGTATTAAAGCTGAAGATGTTAAGAATTTACCTCCTATTGAAGAAATACACGGTCGTAATTTACCGCCTGTTGAAGAAACATATAATCTTAATCCATTACCTATTGAAGAAACTCATGGTCTTGATAACCCGACACAGGTAGTAAAGGTAAATTCTCTCTATAGATATGATAAAGCTGAAATCACATTTACTAAATTTGCTAGCCCATGCTTAGATGAGTTTGATAAATTTATGGCTAAGCAAGAAGACTTTAATGCTTATTTTGGTAGACAATTGAAATACAATTCAAATATGCTTGAACACTTGGGTGATTATATGGCTAATGTCAAAGGTGAACTTAAACTTATTAGTAAACATGCTTCTATGGTTACCACTCAAGTAGAAGAAGTACTTAAGGCTCAAAATGATTTGCTCAATGAATTGAATAGTAAAGATAATGACAATGCTGTTAGAGTTATGACTAGAGGTGGTAAGATGACTCAGGAACCTTTGTATCCTGAAGGCCACCCTAAGAGAATTGAGCAAGATTCTCAGAGAAATAATATAGATGTACCTAGTTCTTCTAAAAAGAAGAAAAAGAAAAATGATATGACTTGGCATGCTTCTAGTGATCCTATTGTTGAAACACCTGAGAATCCAAATGATATTTCTATTTCTGATGCTGAAACTCAATCTGGTAATGAACCTGAAACTAGTGATAATGTTAATGTTAATGTTCATAATGATGCTCAACCTAGTAATGATAATGACATAGAAATTGAACCTGCTGTTGATCTTGATAACCCACAATCAAAGAATCAACGTTATGATAAGAAAGACTTTGTTGCTAGGAAACATGGTAAAGAAAGAGAGCCTTGGGTTCAGAAACCCATGCCTTTTCCTCCCAAACTATCCAAGAAAAAGGATGATGAGGATTTTGAGCGCTTTGCTGAAATGATTAGACCTATCTTTTTGCGTATGCAATTAACTGATATGCTCAAAACAAATCCTTATGCTAAGTACATGAAAGATATTATTACAAATAAAATAAAGATACAGGAAGCTGAAATTTCCACCATGCTTGCTAATTATACTTTTAAGGGTGGAATACCAAAGAAACGTGGAGATCCCGGTGTACCCACTATACCATGCTCTATTAAAAGAAACTATGTTAAAACTGCTTTATGTGATCTTGGAGCTGGTGTTAGTGTTATGCCTCTCTCTTTATATCGTAGACTTGATTTGAATAAGTTTACACCTACTGAAATATCTTTGCAAATGGCTGATAAATCAACTACTATACCTGTCGTTATTTGTGAGGATGTGCCTGTTGTAGTTGCAAACTTACTATTTTAACGGACTTTGTTATTCTTGATATTCCCGAGGACGATAGTATGTCTATTATTCTTGGAAGACCCTTTTTGAATACTGCAGGGGCTGTTATTGATTGCACTAAAGGCAATGTCACTTTTCATGTTAATGGTAATGAGCATACGGTACACTTTCCGAGGAAACAACCTCAAGTTCACAGTATCAATTCTATTGGAAAAATTCCATTGATTATATTTGGAGGTTTTGAATTTCCTCTTCCTACTGTCAAGAAGAAATATGATATTCTTATTATTGGGGATGTGCATATCCCCATTGAGGTAACATAGTGTTATTCAAAATTTCTCCGGTTCCATGTTATTCGGAATGAGTTCGTTAACAAGACTTGATCAACCTTGTTAGTGGATTCCTTTTGATGATCATGAGATGGATGAAACTAGAAGGCAGAACCTTCTGTACCACACTTTTACTTTCTATTATTTATATTAAATAAAATAAAAATAAATATTTTTCTGTCTGTTATCTGATTATCCGTGCAATATGAAAATACCTCAAAAATAAAAGTTCTCCAAATGCCCTGAAATTTAAATATGATTTTTTCAGAATATATGAGAATATTTGGCACAAAGAACACAACAGGGGGGACAACCACCTGCCCGCGAGGGTGGAGGGCGCGCCCTACCCCCTGGGCGTGCCCCCCTACCTCGTGGGCCCACGGTGGCCCTCCTCCACTTATTCCTGCACCCACACACTTCATCTTCCTCCCACAAACACGAATATCTAGCTCAAGAATGAGTTCTAGCTCATCTTGCTGCCATTTTCGATCTCCTTGCTCAAAGCACCTCTCACAAAACTGCTTGGGGAGATTGTTCCTTGGTATGTGACTCCTCAATTGGTCCAATTAGGTTTTGTTCTAGTGCTTTATTCATTGCAAATTTTTGTTGCTTAGGTGACCCTATTCTTGAGCTTGCATGTCAAATTTATATGGTCAAAAGTAGTTTTGATGCATGATATAGGCCCTAGGCACTTGTAGGAGTAGTTGCTATCAATATTATTGAGTTTGGTTTACTTTTATTTTGAAGTTACTAAAATTTTCAGATTTTTTCAGAAAATGATGAGAGACTTTTGAGGGGCTCATCGAGCCAAAGCTCACAGGAAAAGGCACCAAAGCCTAAGTATAATCTGCCTCGCACCGCGCAGATTCGGGCGTGTGAATGGCCTTCCGGTGATTTCTTGAGAACAGCTGCGATTTATGAATATTTTCATGAATTGGCTAAAAATGCAGGCCTCACCGCTTTCCTCCACGACCAATGCGATCAGTATCTCTTACTCACAAATACCTTTGTGCAAAACTTTCATTTTCATTCTAGGAACTCACCACCTACGGTGGAGTTTCATTTATATGATGAGCATAAGGAGATGTCACTTTATGATTTTTGTCGGATTTGTTTAGTCCCTTTTGAGGGCAAGACAGAAGAACCACATCATGATGATGTGGAGGGGTTTATTGATACTATCATTGTAGGGGAAACAAGGAAGGTTTCAGATGCATGAATCACTAGCATACATTTTCCTGTTTTACGCTATGTTGCATTATTTGCTATTGGTTGTTTAATTGGTCGCAAAAACTGTGGAAACCTTAGTATCCCTTATATTATTATTTTGCTCCAAGGTTTATACAGTGATAACACTTTTAGTATGGGCGGCATTATTGCTAAACAGTTAAGTCCGAACCGTACAAAGGGCCCCATCTTTGGAGGAATCTATGCTTCACGCCTAGCTGCACATTTTAACATACCTATTAGGCATTCTGAGAAGGAAGAAAAAGTGCTCTCTCGTGTTTATCTAGATTATAAAAGTATGGTGGCACATGATTTTATTGTTAAGAATAGGGAAGGAGAACTTAAATATCAATTGTTCTTTAACAAACATCATCCTGAGACTATTACCATGCCTGCTCTTTCTTTGTTTGATTTATCTTCAGGCACGTACCTTGTTCCGTTGAAGGCTATTCACGCCTACCGGAACCATGCACCAGCCGTGGAGCCAGAGCCGGAACCACAAGTTGATCCTCCACGACATTCTAATTATTAGTGGGATCCGGAGATGATTGTCAGCCAGTGGCAATCGGAGTCTTCCTCTTCTTCATCTCAGTACGACCCCAACTACTATTATGGATATCCGCCAGGCCAGCCGTGGCCATAGACCAACTTAGGCCAAAAGCCTAAGCTTGGGGGAGTACGTATTTCCCACCGACATTACATTTATGTTCACACACTCATTGCTAGATGTCGGTGCTCATACTTTTTCTTGTGTCATCCATGCTAGTTTATTTCCCTTTTATGCTTTCTTCTTGTGTGTTTAATAAACCTTAAGAAAAACCAAAAAAAATAGTTGTAGATTTTAATCAGTTTAATTTCCATGCTTGTAGTAGTAATTAAAAAGAAAACCCAAAAATATTTCCTGTTCTTCTTTTGCTTGTTGGGAGCTTTCCTGTGTAAATAGTTTTATTTCTTTTCTTTCCTTTGGCGGTCGATAGGAGAAGACCATAATTAAATTGTTGAAGTAGCTCTTATATGCATTATTGTTTATCTAACGAGAGAGCCCATATTGCCTTGTCTTCTCTTGTTTATTGAATGCATGCAAATTCCAGCTTAGTCCAATGCACGTGCACTATTATTATTATTAACATCGTTCAGTTGTGCAAGTGAAAGGCAATTATGATGATATATGATGGACTGGCTGAGATGAGAAAAGCTGGTATGAACTCAAACTCTTTTCTTTTTGTAAATATGATTAGTTCATCGTTCCTGATTCAGCCTATTATGAATAAACATTTTTGCAATGACAATTAGAGATCATAGTTTCTTATGCCATGCTTGATTAGCTATGAGTTATAATGGGTTACCTTGCGTGCCAACATGCTATTAAAATGGTTATGATGTGGTATGATAGGGTGGTATCCTCCTATGAATGATTTAAGTGACTTGACTTGGCACATGTTCACGCATGTAGTTGAAACAAAATCAACATAGCCTTCACGATATTCATGTTCATGGTGGATTATATCCTACTCATGCTTGCATTTGATGTTGATTAATTTTAATGCATGTTCATGACTGTTGTCGCTCTCTAGCTGCTCGCTTCCCAGTCTTTTGCTAGCCTTCACCTGTACTAAGTGGGAATACTGCTTGTGCATTCAAACTCCTTAAACCCCAAAGTTATTCCACATGAGTCCACTATACCTACCTATTTACGGTATCTACTTACCATTCCAAGTAAATTTGTATCTGCCAAACTCTAAACCTTTAAATAAATATCTTGTTTTGTATTCTCGAATAGCTCATGTATCAACTAGGGTTGTCTGTATCTTCCATGTTAGGCGGGTTATTCTCAAGAGGAGTGGACTCCGCTCCTCACTCACGAGATAAATGGCTGGTCACCGGGATGCCCAGTCCCATGATTTATGCAAACTAAATCAAAATAATTGCAAACAAAACTCCCCCTGGGACTCTTGTTAGTTGGAGGCACTCGTTGTTTCGAGCAAGCCATGGATTGATGCTTGTTGGTGGAAGGGGGAGTATAAACTTTACCATTCTGTTTGGGAACCGCCTATAATGTGTGTAGCATGGAAGATATCGCCATCTCTTGGTTATTATGTTGACAATGAAATTATACCGCTCAAAATATTATTCACCTCTATTTCAAAACCGAGCTCTGGCACCTCTACAAATCCCTGCTTCCCTCTGCGAAGGGCCTATCTATTTACTTTTATGCTGAGTCATCATCCTCTTATTAAAAAGCACCAGTTGGAGAGCACCGCTGTCATTTGCATTCATTATTGTTAGTTTACATTGAGTATGACTTAACTGGATCTCTTTTACCATGAATTACAATGTCTAGTCAGTCCTTGGTCTTTAAAGTTGCTCTGCATTTATGTTTTGCGGTCTCAGAAAGGGCTAGCGAAATACCATCTTGTTATATCATATTATGATTGTTTTGAGAAAGTGTTGTCATCCGAGATTTATTATTATTGCTCACTAGTTGATTATGCTATTGATATGAGTAATCTTGAGACCTATGCGTTATTGCAAATGTGGTTAGTTATATTCTTTGCTGAAAACTTGAATGCTGGCTTTACATATTTACAACAACAAGAGCAAACACAGTTTGTAAAAGTTCTTCTTTATCACTTTCAGTTTGTCAACTGAATTGCTTGAGGACAAGCAAAGGTTTAAGCTTGGGGGAGTTGATACGTCTCCAACGTATCTACTTTTCCAAACACTTTTGCCCTTGTTTTGGACTCTAACTTGCATGATATGAATGGAACTAACCCGGACTGGCGCTGTTTTCAGCAGAATTACCATGGTGTTATTTATGTGCAGGAGCAAACGTTCTCGGAATGACCTGAAACTTCACGGAGCCACTTTTCAGAAAATAAGAAAAATACCTGCAAAAGATGAAGGCCAGGGGGCCCACCACCTGCCCACGAGGGTGGGGGCGCGCCCCTACCTCTTTGGCCCCCTGTTGCCTCTTCGACTCCAACTCCAACTCCATATATTGAGTTTCGGGGAGAAAAAAATCAGAGACAAGAAATCATCGCGTTTTACGATACGGAGCCGCCGCCAAGCCCTAAAACCTCTCGAGAGGGCTGATCCGGAGTTCGTTCGGGGCTTCGGAGAGGGGAATCTATCGCCATCGTCATCATCAACCATCCTCCATCACCAATTTCATGATGCTCACCGTCGTGCGTGAGTAATTCCATCGTAGGCTTGTTGGACGGTGATGGGTTGGATGGGATCTATCATGTAATCGAGTTAGTTTTGTTAGGGTTTGATCCCTAGTGTCCACTATGTTCTGAGATTGATGTTGCTATGACTTTGCTATGCTTAATGCTTGTCACTAGGGCCCGAGTGCCATGATTTCAGATCTGAACCTATTATGTTTTCATCAATATATGCGAGTTCTTGATCTTATCTTGCAAGTCTATAGTCACCTATTATGTGTTATGATCTGTTAACCCCGAAGTGACAATAATCGGGATACTTACCAGTGATGATCGTAGTTTGAGGAGTTCATGTATTCACTATGTGTTAATGCTTTGTTCTGGTTCTCTATTAAAATGAGGCCTTAATATCCCTTAGTTTCTGTAAGGACCCCGCTGCCACGGGAGGGTAGGACAAAAGATGTCATGCAAGTTCTTTTCCATAAGCACGTATGACTATATTCGGAATACATGCCTACATTATATCAATGAACTAGAGCTAGTTCTGTGTCACCCTAGGTATGACTATTACATGATGAACCGCATCCGGCATAATTCTCCATCACCGATCCATTACCTACGAGCTTTCCACATATTGTTCTTCGCTTATTTAATTTCCCGTTGCTATTACTATCATCACTACAAAATACCAAAAACATTGCTTTTACTACTGTTACCTTTTGTTACCGTTACCACTACTATCATATTACTTTACTACTAAACACTTTGCTGCAGATATTAAGTTTCCAGGTGTGGTTGAATTGACAACTCAACTCCTAATACATGAGATTATTCTTTGGCTCCCCTTGTGTCGAATCAATAAATTTGGGTTGAATACTTTACCCTCAAAAACTATTGTGATCCCCTATACTTGCGGGTTATCACCAGCCACTCAAGCTCGAGGCTGCGCTCCACGGCTTCCAGGGCCAGTGCCTCCTCGCGCTGCCGGACCTCCTCTTCCTCCGCAGGCGTCCCCCTCAACGATGCAAGAACAGCCCTGCGCGCCTCCACCTGCTGCTCAAGGGACGCGCTCCAGGCCTGAAGCCCCCACGAGCACTCCTCCGCAGCCTCGCGGCGGCGATCGGCCTCGCGAGCTTCTTCCAAAGCTCGCGAGCGGGCCTCATTGGCAATCTTGAGGGATGCCTCGGCCTTCACGTTCTTGAGTTCGCGCTGATAGCGACCAAGGTTGATGGCCACTCGCAGCTTGCGCCGCTCCTCCTCCAACCGAAGACCTTCATCCTCAAGACGCGAGTCGACACCAGCAAGCTCTTCACCGAGGTGGCTCATCGCGCCCATCGCCTCCTGGAAGAGCTCGTGACAGACTACGCTGTGCCCGCGCTCGAGCTTGAACGCTCGACCCGCCTTATCCTCCACCTCGGGGGCGGCGGGTGGAGCATCAAGTGGCGCGCCACCTCCCGGTTGGGGGCTGGGGGCTGGCGCCGTGCCTGGCATCAACCCATCCTCTCGAGGAGCCCAAGCTGATCGAGGCTCTCTGCTTGAATAGGAACCAAAGACCGAGGTCAGCCAGTGACTGCTCATGAGCAGAGGAGGAGCCTTCGGCATGCTCGCCAAGCTCCACGCCAGGCCATGGGCGAGGGGCGGCCAAACCACGGACTCAGCATGTCCCGAAGGCGGGGATGCTCCTCCGACCAACCTTGCCCCAGGGGCAGCAAGCAGGCCAGGAACACCCAATGCCGACGGGGGAGTTGATGAAGGAGGAGGCCGCCTCTCGGAAGACGCAACAGCTTCAGCAGAAGGAGCCCTGGAGGACAGGCGTCAGGATAAGAAGACCACACACAAAAAGCCACAGCGACAAGATACTTACGTGTCAATGGTGATGTACTTTTCTCACTTCAATGACCCGAAGATGTTGCTGCCGCTGGGGGATCCCTTCCTCTTGCGGAGCTCCTCGAAGTCCACACAAAGGCGACCGAAGCGCTGGACATGACGACCGGTGCGCGGCGGAGCCGAAGAAGACTCAAGAGGGATGGCCTCAGGGGAGCCCGGCTGAGGCGAACAGCCCGACTCCTCCCCACTGCGACCTCCCGAGGCTCCTGAGCCTCAGCCTCGGGAGCCGCATGCCGCGTCTCCTCGGCAACCGACGCCTCAGGAGGGAGGTCGCAGGCCCCCGAGGACGATTCCCTCGGATCACCACCCCACATGTGCTCCTCAGCGCCTGAGCCGCCGGCCCCCGTCACAGCTCGCTCCCCTGCTCCATCACCTGGGGTGAGCTCGGCACCGGCGGCGAAGAAGGGGACCACGATGACAGGGTTCTCGTGGGGCCCCACCAAGCCGACTGGGTGCAGCCCCCACTCATCAAAGGAAGGCATGTTCACGGCAAATGTGACTTTGTTCTCGCAGCAGTACAACATGCAGTTGTTCCTGGGCATCTCGTCTAGTAGAGGGACACCTGATAGGACCATGAGCATTGTCTGTCGCGCAGCGAGAGGAAGCCCCTCCTCCTGAAACCTCATGTTGTCATGTCTACTGAGCAAGTCCCACATCGGGCGAGAATGGCACTGGAGTGGAGCAACTCGACGCCTGACAAACTCCCTCACCACCATGGGCGCAGTCATGCCAAGGTCCTTCAACCACCTCAGCCTGGCCCAGACGGGGGCAAGGCAGGGGCTCATGAGCTTCTAATGACCCCAACCGGAGTTTGGAATAGCAGGCCCCACCAGAGCTTGGAGCAGAGGATTGAGCACGCCGGTGTCAACAAACACCCATCGCGTGCGGAATTCGCTCGTGGATGAAGGGAGCGCGAAGTCGATCCCCGTGCCTGCCGTCGTAGCCACAGCCTGGAAGCCCACGCACCCTTAGCTCTGCCGGGGACCAGTGAGATGCAACGAGAAGAAGTGGCGGAGGAGTTCCATGGAGGGGGCGTTGCCCACCATGGCCTCGCACACGAAGGCGAAGACGGGAAGAAGGGTCACAGCCTGAGGATCAAGATGGAGCATGTGGACCGGATAATGGTCGAGTACCACGTTGAAGAAGGCGGAGAAGGGAGGAATCAGGCCAGCCCAGAGGGCATCAATGAAGATCGGAACCTTGGTAACTTCCTGAGCCATGTTGGTGCGAGATGCGGGCCAATCTGGCGTCTCTCCCCACTTGTTGAAACTAGAGGCAAGCATGGGGCGCACCTTGTCCATGGCCTCGTCGTTGAGCACCTGAGGCTGGCCAAGCGCCGGTGAAAGTGCGTTATATCGACTAGAGGGGGGGGTGAATAGGCGATTTTTATGAAAGTCTTCAAAACATGAGAGTTATGAAGACAATCAGCGAAGAGTATGCCTATTACTATGCAGCGGAAGTTAGATTACACTTGGCCAGCCATGGTCATGTATTCAATGGAGTGAAAGCACAATGACAAACAGCTTCAGTGTAATAAGGATCAGGTAGGAAGAAGTTATGAAGCCAAACAGATCATACTTTCACATTGTGAAGACAAAAGATAAAGCAAGCATGCAATGGCTTCACAATGAGTACAGTAAGAGAAGTAAGTGAAGATAAAACCAGTGATTCGTTGAAGACAATGATATGTTGGACCAGTTCCAGTTGCTGTGACAACTGTACGTCTGGTTGGAGCGGCTAGGTATTTAAACCTTAGGACACATAGTCTCGGACACCCAGTCCTGAACACACAGTTCAGGACACCAAGTCCTCACCGTATTCTCCTTGAGCTAAGGTCACTTAGTCCTCGCCCAATCACTCTGTTAAGTCTTCAAGGTAGACTCCCAAACCTTCACAGACTTCGTTCACTGGCAATCCACAATGTCTCTTGGATGCTCTGAACGCGACGCCTAACCGTCTGGAGGATTCACAGTCCTCAAGTGTAATAAGTCTTCAGATCACACAGACACGAAGACTTAAGTGATGCCCAATTTACTCTGGCTTTGGGTGGTTAGGGCTTTTCTCCTCACTAAGAATTTTTCTCTCAAAGGCTTCGAGGTGGGTTGCTCTCAAACAACAAAAGTTGTGCACTGAAATCTGAGCAGCCAACCATTTATGGTTGTGGGGGTGGGCTATTTATAGCCACTTGGCAACCCGACCTGATTTGTCCGAAATGACCCTGGGTCACTAAGGAACTGACACATGTCTCAACGGTCAGATTTCAAACTCTCATGGCAACTTTACTTGGGCTACAAGCAAAGCTGACTTGTCTGGCTCTGGACAAGATTCGCTCTCATTGTCTTCACTCGAAGACATAGGTTTTTGATTTAGGCATCACTTCAGTCATTCTGACTGGTTCTCCCGGACCCCACTTAACAGTACGGTGGTTCCTATGACTCAACACAAAATAAAATGAACTACGAAAGATCTAAGTCTTCGAGCTCCATAGGCTTCATAACGTGTCTTCTTTTGTCATAGTCTTCAATGTGAATATCTTCATATACCACCTTTGTCTTCAATGTCTTCATACATTTTTAGGGGTCATCTCTGGTAGTAAAACCGAATCAATGAGGGACTTCTACCTGTGTTTTCCTGCAATTCTCACAAACACATTAGTCCCTCAACTAGGTTTGTCGTCAATACTCCAAAACCAACTAGGGGTGGCACTGGATGCACTTACAATCTCCCCCTTTTTGGTGATTGATGATAAACTAGATGAAGTTTTCAACGGGGAATATAAAGTGTGAAGTTTGTAAAGGATAGGGAATTGTATTCATAATTTGCAAGGACTCTCCCTGAAGATGTGCATATAAGTTAATTTGCTTTTGGAATGCAAATGCACATGGCAGGTTGTACTTGTGGAGATCCACTTCAGCTTATGATGACAATCCACTATGCATGTGAAAGTATATGAAGATAATGACATGCATAATGCAAAATGGACGTCTGCAGAATGAGATAAGTGCGGAATTTATCTTCGCACATGCGGAATTTATCTTCGCAAACAGAGTGGCAAACAAGTAGCAGACGACCATCGAGTTTTAGTGTTTACAACTCAAAGAACCAAATGAAGCAAAAGCGAGAGTTGTAAACACGAAGCAAAATATAACAAAGCGTAAGGCACCCGCCCATATTGACCCACTTGAAGACTATAAACAGCATATGCTTCTCCCCCTTTTGTCAGTAATGACCAAAAAGGTTTGAAGACATAGAGTTTTCTACGCGTTCCCAGGCGCAGCAGGGTCGGTGGAGTTGTTTGGCGGTGCAGAACTTGGAGGTGCTGAAGCAGGTGGTGGTGAAGTAGCATCGTCGTCTTCATCAATGATCCTTGCAGTAACTGTGGCAGCAGATGAAGAAAACTCAGAGTCTTCAAGTGATGGTGTGTTGCGCATCACAACCCTTCTAGGAGGTGTGGTGTCAAACTTGAAACGCTCTGTGAAGCCATCCTCTTCAAGTTCAGCTTTAGTACATATCATTGAGAGCCCTTTCCATGTACGACGGCAGGTTTCGTGGGTAACGAAGGCATTCTTGGTGGCAAGGTTTCGAAGACGATTGACATCCACCAAGAGGCTCTTCATCTGATGTTTTATCCAGTCGTGATGCCTATCCTGCTTTTGGTGAAGGGCCACAAGAAGCTCTCGGTCAGTGAGGACACGAGCACGCTTCTTGGGTCTTGGAGCATTTGTGCTGTCCGTGACTTCAGTAGATGCTGGTGCACGTGTAGTGCCAGCCAACGGATATACCCTGGATATGGCTTCAACCCCTTCAACATTCTGCGTGAAGCTCTGGTGTTCTGCATTCTGAAGACTTATCGGTTGCTTGTCAGGCTCAGGATATATTGCTTCAGCAGAGGTATCCACATCTGGCAGGAAGATCCGATGGTTTCGGGCTGAGGGCTGATACGAGATCGTAGAGTGCAGTTTGATCAGCCTCATCACCCAAGGGGCATAGAACTTCAAACCAAATAATTCCGAGCCTGACGCTGCAAGTTGGCGTATGAAGAGATCCTGTGCATTGAAGCATTTGCCATGCAGGATATAGAATATGAGATTCTTCATTGCACCCTCAATCTTGGCATGTGGTGAGTGTCCCTTAATGGGCCAGAGAGTCCGCCGGATGATGTGATATATGGTCCTGGGCAGATACTCAAAGTCTTCAACGAAGAACTCAGTTGGATAGGGTGCATCCTGAGGCAATGGCTTCATCATTGAGAGCATCTGACTCATATTTGGTTCAGGCCTCTGGAATATGCTCTCAACAGCTTCAGAATGTAGTTGACAGCCTTCCTCGAAGAATTCGCCTGGAGTGGGCAGGGCGGTGAGCTAAATGATATCAAATGCATTGGCTTCATGATGGACATTGCCAGTCATCCACTCCAGGATCCAAGTCTTCGGATCTCTGTTGTATCCTTTTATATGAAGGGTGGCATAGAACTGAAGCAGAAGCTCTTCATTCCAGTGCTCTTCATCAGTCACAAACGGCAGCAGACCCACTTGCCTGAAGCAATCCAAAGCTTCCTCAAGACATGGCAGACCAGCAATGGCTTCAACCTCAAGGCGCTTGTGTGGGAAGATGCGACCTTGGTTGTATAAGATGCATGAATAATAGCTGCGCTGAGAATAGCTCCAGAACCTATCTGGTACAATCCTTTCCCTTGAATATGGGTTCTTGGAGCTATTGAAAAATGTATTGTCTGCCTTGAAGCTGTTAATATCAAAGGAGCCAGGTGCTGATGCAGGACCTGGGAACCTTGGAAGCCTTGGGACTGGCTTCTGGACCTGAGGCCTGTGCTCAATGTGATGATCAAACTGTGGACCTGCAGCAGACTCGGGAACAGAAGTGTCTGGCTCAGTAGCTTCTCTGTCCGCTGAAGCATTTGGTGGGGCGGGCTCCACATTGGCTTCAGTGTTTGTGGTGGCAGCCGCAACATTTTCTTCCTCCGCTTGTGTAGTTGGAGGGACAACCTTAGGCACGTTTCCCTGGAAAACTGCATCTTGATGGAGCGAGGGAGTGGGTTCTGGTGGTTCTTCTACATTGTCTTCGGCTGATGCAGCCGGAATTTCTGCAGTATGGACTTGAGGCCTTGGACCTTTGTGAAGCCTACGGAACGCAGACGACGCTTATGGGGTTGGAGTGGGCTGGGCCTCAATGTCTTCTTCCTCCTGAGGGCGATCCGCCCATGACTCATCTTGTGCCATTGGCGTCAGAGGACAACCAATACTGATGAGTTCGCTTGTTTCGAGCGGAGGAAGGGCTGCATCATCTTGTACATTGTCTTGGTGACCAATGTCTTCAGCAGCTGTGGGGTCGGCTGCTGGAATATCTTCAGCTTCAGGAGCCTCTATGGGAGCAGGCTCATGAACTGTCAGTCGTCTTTCTGCATTGGGGTGAATGACAGAAAGGGGTTCAACCATCAAGGGCTCTGTGGGAGCAGCCCTAGATTTCTTTGTCTTGCGCTCCTTTTTGCTGGGGGCAGTAGGAGAGGCTTCAGAGCTCTTCCTTTTTCTGGCTTCAGCCTCTGCAGTTCTTGTCTTCTTTAGCTCTGAAGCTGTTGACCGGCTCTTTGGCTTTGAGCCAGTCGTTGCAGTGGGGAAGACAATTTGAACCGCTTCTTGCCGAGGCGCCTCTGGTTCATTCACAGCAGGCTCATTCTTCTTCTTTGCGGCCATCTTGGGGTCGATGCCATGACGCCCAAGTGCCTTGCGCTTTTCAGCCTCGTTGTAGGCTTGAACACATTTTTCTGCCAAAGACTTCATTCTTTCATGCGATCCCTAAGCTTCAGCATGCTTCTTCAGAAAGTTTTCTTTGAGCTCATGTAGCATGATTTTGAAGCTCCTCACTTCCTGCACGCTGAGGCTGGCTATGTGCTTCTTGAACTGAGCCTTTTCGTGATCAATTTTCTGCTTCAGCTCAACAATGCGCTGAGCAATGGCCAGTTCTGAAGCAATTGCGCCTTGGAAGGCGACACTGAGGCCAACTGGCAGCTGCAGATCATTGAAGCTTATGTCTGGTGAGTCAAACCATTCATCGATGAAGCTGTGGATGATGGCGATATCAAAGAGAGGCAGATTGTTGAAGATTTCAGCTTCTTCCTTGCTTTTGATGAGCTGCTCTAGAGCGTCATCTCCCAGATCTTCATCGCTTGATAGATCAATGGCTTCGCTGCGCAGAATGGCAGCAGCAGTGAGCTCTTTGCCTATTTGTTGCTGGGGCTCCTTTTCCTTCTGGGGCTTGGAGACGCGGGATACGTCTTCAGACTGCACACTGACTTCAGGAGGTGCAGTTTTCAATGGCTTTGCCCTTGAGATTTTTGAGGCAGGGGCCGGCTTTGAAGCTTTTGGTTTCTTTGTCTGCTTTGGCTTCGGCACAGCAGGAGCTTCATCAGACTCAGAGTCAGCTGGAGAGTCATTCACGGCAGTCCCTTGGACTAAGATGTGGGTGATGAGGCCCTCAAGATTTGCAAATGGACCAATGATATTTGGTTCTGCGTAGCGTGTGCCATCTGCCCGTGGTGCTGAGGGACCAGGGTTGAAGTCTAACCCAAATTTCTTCTTATTCAGCTTCGCTGATTGTTGGGCAAACTGAAAGTTGCGCTTGAAGAGATTGTCGTCACGACACCAGAGGAGTGACGACGGATGCGCATCATCAGGCTGTGGTCCTCAGACCATGCATGGGTAGAAGCCTTGAGCAATGGCTTCATCTCTGGTCTTGGGTATGAGATTTTTGTAAAGGATGTCCCCCCATGGCTTCTTTATGGCACATTTCTCAGCATATCCTGGGTGACGAAGCGGTATTTGAAGCACTGTTCTGCCCAATAGCGTCGAATCCATTGGATTCGGGTCTTGCGCTGCCCATAGCTCTCTTCTGGATCTGTTTTGTACATTTCTGCCAAGTCTTTAGGCAGATCTTTGGAAGTTCCCTCACGTCTCTGTCTGCCCCCCTTCCTTGCTGCTGCTTCTGAAGCCATAAACTTTAACTTGAAAGGCTTCAAAACTTTCAAAGGCTTCAAAGGCTTTCTTTTTCTGGACCAACAGGAACTGGCTTCAGGAGAGTTTATGTGATGCTGTAGGAATTCTGCAAATGAATGCAGACTATGAGAACCGAAGGATTCTCCCACGGACATGTACCTGTGACAGCATTAAGGTGCGAGGGAAGGGGAAGAGGTCATATGCATTCTCAGAAGGTTTTGAAGATTAATCAGTTTAGAAGACATTGACCTCATCGTGCGAAGACATTCACTCATAGATAAGAAGTTGGTTCCAGATTTGTACGAACCCATAGATCAGTACAAGTGAGGAATCTAACTACTTTATGAAGCACAAGTGAATATACTAGGCATGTCATGAGATGCAGCGAGAGATCTAACTAGTGTGAAGAGAAACTTCTTATGGTAGAAAGTGACAGAACCATGAGATCAAAGGGGCTGTAAAAAGAAGTTTTATTTACCACACTAGAACTGCTAGACGGAAGGGAGTTGATGCCGAGCAGTTCAGTCCTCCGTGCCCTAACTTGGCGATGGAAAACACCTACGGCGACGGCGGAGAGGACGATGTCTGCGGTCGGCATGAGGACGGCGTTGGAGAGGTTGCGGCAGCGAAGCGCTTCGTCTCCAGCGTCGTCGAGTGCTAGCGGTGGCGCTAGGGTTCATGCGAGGGTGGAAGAAGGAGATAATGACCGCGGTAAGTGTGAATTTATAGGCTCACGGGCGGCACTGTGCTATTACACAGGTGCCCCTGGCGGTTCGCATTTGAGGAACGCGTGGCCAGTTAGCGAAAGTTTGGGGTTTGTTCCACGTCCCACGCGTGCCTAAATTGTCAGTCGGTCGTTCCTGCTTCTCCGGATTTTATGTGGAGGAATGAGCATTAAAACCGGACTTTATGGTTGTCTCTATATCTTCAGCTGACAAGGACACAGTGAAGACATTCGACGGTTTCAATAGAATGCATATGATTTGGAGAGATAGAATTTGAGATAGAAAGCATAGAGAGATTAGGGTCCGATCACATTCACTTAGTTCAAAAGATTCAACCAAGAAGACATATCTATAAGTGAATGCTGTAGAGGACAGAACACTAGAGTATATATCTATATAATCAACATAGTGAAGATAATCATGAAGACATGCTGAGTTCGAAGCCAAACCAAATGTGATGATATTTCAAGGTAACGCCATGAGTGAAACACTTCAAAATGGAACGTTTGGTGGTGGCGTTACCCACCGTATAGGAAGTATTAGACCCAGACACGGCGCACAATTATCATGGCGCTCCGAAGTCCAATTCCACATTAATGTATTCACACTTAGAATGTATGTCTTCATTGACTGAAGATATACTTTACTTTGTGTGTTGCACATCTAAGTCATCAATATGCATAAGCGTTAGGATGTGTGCATGATCATAGGACATTTGAGAATTCCAAGATATTTAGCTCACACCGTAACTTGCTAAACCTTTTCTCATCCAAGGGCTTGGTGAAGATATCTGCCAATTGCTCTTCAGTGTTGACGTGTATGATATCAATGTCTTCCTTCACAACATGATCTCTGAGAAAGTGATGACGAATTTCAATGTGCTTTGTCTTCGAGTGCTGAACTGGGTTGTTGGCAATCTTGATGGCGCTTTCGTTGTCGCAGTATAGAGGCACTTGCTTCAGATGAATGCCATAGTCCTTGAGTGTTTGCTTCATCCACAGAAGCTGAGCGCAGCAAGATCCAGCAGCAATGTATTCAGATTCAGTAGTGGAGAGAGATACACAGTTCTGCTTCTTTGAAGACCAACATACAAGTGATCGTCCCAGAAAGTGACATGTGCCTGATGTAGACTTGCGATCAACCTTGTCACCAGCATAATCAGCATCCGAAAATCCAACCAAATCAAACTCTGAGCCCTTTGGATACCATAATCCTAGAGTTGGGATGTGAGCCAAATATCGAAGAATTCGCTTCACAGCTAAGTGATGCGACTCCTTTGGTGCCGCTTGAAATCGAGCACACATGCAAACACTAAGCATGATATCTGGCCTAGATGCACATAAATAAAGCAAAGACCCAATCATGGAGCGGTATACCTTTTGATCGAACTCTTTACCATTGTCGTCAGGACCTAGATGATGTTTGGCTGGCATTGGTGTTGTGAAGCCTTTGCAGTCTTGCATACCAAACTTCTTCAGGCAATCTTTGAGATACTTCTCTTGAGATATGAAGATGCCATTGCGCTGTTGTCGTATTTGAAGACCAAGGAAGAACTTCAGCTCCCCCATCATGGACATCTGATATTGCTCTTGCATCATATATCCAAACTCTTCACTGTACTTTTGATTGGTGCAGCCGAAGATAATGTCATCCACATATATTTGCCACACAAACAGTTCACCATCATATGTCTTCGTGAAAAGAGTGGGATCCAGGGAACCAGGTATGAAGCCTTTGCTCTTCAGGAAGTACTTGAGTGTGTCATACCAGGCCCTAGGGGCTTGTTTGAGGCCATACAGTGCCTTGTTGAGCTTGTATACCATGTCAGGATGTTTTGGATTTTCAAAGCCAGGCGGTTGTGCAACATACACTTCTTCTTCAATCTTGCCATTGAGAAAGGCACTTTTCACATCCATTTGATATAGAAGTATGTTATGATGATTTGCATAGGCCAGTAGTATGCGTATGGCTTCAAGCCTAGCCACAGGAGCAAATGTTTCATCGAAGTCAATGCCCTCCACTTGAGTATATCCTTGAGCACCGAGACGAGCTTTGTTTCTGACAACTTGACCATGCTCATCTTGTTTGTTGTGATATATCCATTTAGTGCCTATAATGTTGTGCTTTCATGGATCAGGACGCTTAACCAGTTTCCATACATTATTCAGCTCAAACTGTTGAAGCTCTTCTTGCATAGCTTGAATCCATTCAGGTTCCATGAAGGCTTCTTCAACTTTCTTGGGTTCTGATATTGATACGAATGCGAAGTGCCCATAGAAATTTGCTAGCTGAGTTACCCTTGAACGAGTGAGTGGACCAGGTGCATTGATGCTGTCAATTATTCTGTCAATTTGCACTTCATTGGCAACACGAGGATGTATAGGGCGAAGACTTTGCTGTTGCTGATCTGTGTTGTTGTTGTGAGGAATGTCTTCAGGCTGAGCAATGTCTTCATTTTGATCAGGTGCTGAGATGATAAGTTCTTCTTCAGGATGAGCTTCAGAAGGTATAATCTCTAGTTCCCATAAGCTTGATTGATTCACTAGCTGGAACTTCATCTAGAACATTTGGCAGTTGCTCTCTTTGTGAACCATTTGTCTCATCAAAACGCACATCCACTATTTCAACCACTTTGTAATGGAAGAGATTGAAGACTCTGTATGAGTGTGAATCCTTTCCATATCCTAGCATAAAGCCCTCATGTGCTTTTGGTGCAAACTTTGAGGTGTGGTGTGGGTCCTTGATCCAGCACCTTGCTCCAAATACTCTGAAGTAACTGACATTTGGCTTCTTGCCAGTTAGGAGTTCATACGATGTCTTGTTCAAAAGCTTGTGAAGATAAACATGATTGATTGTATGACATGCAGTATCAATGGCTTCAGTCCAGAATTTTCTTGGAGTCTTGTATTCATCTAGCATTGTTTTGTCCATCTCAATGAGTGTTCCGTTCTTGCGTTCGATGATGCCATTCTGCTGTGGCGTGTACGGAGCTGAGAATTCATGTGTGATGCCCATGGTATCCAGATACGTATCAAGGCCAGTGTTCTTGAATTCAGTGCCATTGTCACTTCTGATGTGCTTTATCTTGGCGCCAAAATTGTTCATAACTCGATTGGCGAAGCGTCTGAAGACATCCTGCACTTCAGTCTTGTAAAGGATTATGTGCACCCACGTATATCTAGAGTAATCATCAACAATGACGAAGCCATAGAGGCAAGCAGTAGTAGTAAAAGTTGAGTAGTGAGTGGGACCGAAAAGATCCATGTGGAGCAGTTCGAAGGGTTGTGTAGTAGTCATGATTGTCTTCGAAGGATGTTTTGCCCTTGTCATCTTCCCTGCTTCACAGGCACCGCATAAGTGATCTTTCTTGAACTTGACGCCCTCGATGCCTATGACATGCTTCTTCTTCGCAAGAGTGTGGAGGTTCCTCATGCCAGCATGCCCAAGCCTCCGATGCCAAAGCCAGCATTCTGAAGCTTTTGCAAGAAGACATACTGCAAGTTGTGGTCCTGCTGAGAAATCTACCACATACAAATCACCCTTTCGGTACCCTTCAAACACTAGAGACTTGTCAGATTCCATTAGTACTAGGCAACGATATTTTCCAAACATTACAATCATGTTCAAATCGCAAAGCATTGAGACAGACATTAAGTTGAAGCCAAGGGATTCAACAAGCATGACTTTATCCATGTGTTGATCCTTTGAGATTGCAACTCTACCTAGACCCAATACCTTACTTTTACCAGTGTCAGCAAATGTGATGTGGCTCTTGTCGGATGGACGTAAGGTTGAGTCCATAAGAAGGCTTCTTTTGCCAGTCATGTGATTTGTACACCCACTGTCAATAATCCATTCTGAAGACTTTGAAGTCGCTGGTGTCGTACCCTACAGTGCAGTTAGGGGGATAGGCTTCACGAAGAGAATTGTGAAGCAAAAACATTCGACGAACCAGTGGGTTATGAAAACTTAGATCCAGATTAGGACTAATAGGGAGAGTAGCATGCGATTCAGGAACGAAGTACATAATGATGCCATTCGGGCATTTTATCTTGCGCCCTACAAGATTTTTAAGGTCCCCAGCAATAGCATCAGAAGATTTTGTTTTTCTGCTGGAGACCTTTCCCTGCAAAAGAGAGTTAAGCTTTCTTAACCACCCACATCTTCAAGGGTGGCTTAGAAGCAATAAGTCTAAGTGTAGCATCTGAGAATTTTGGCTTTGAAGCCTTAGCAAACAGTCTAGCAGGTGGACAATAATACTCATAGGAATAAGCAGAATAATTTTTGGTCATATGAACATGACGGTTTGAAGAACCGCTCTCATATTCATATGCCTGAGTATGGTTTCCCTGCAAAACATTTGTGTTAGTGTGACTCTGGTGAGTCCTCTGTTTGTATGAAGCCTTTGGTATGATGTTTGTCTTCTTCAAGTGAGGTGTCATGAAGACATTCACAGGAAGATTTTCCAGACCCTTTTTCGGAACCCAGATCTTCTTCATAGGTGGTCCATTCCTGCAGTTAGTACCAATGTACCTGGCAAACACTTCACCATTTTGATTCTTAAACAGTTTATAGTTTGCATCAAAGGATTCATCAATGATAATGGGGTTAGCACAAGTGAAGCCAGATAAATTGGATGGATCTGCTGAAAGTTCCTTTGCAGCAACCCATGTGGTTTTGGGGTACTGCTCAGGTTTCCAGTAAGAGCCATCTGCATTTATTTTCCTCACGAACCCAACACCCTCTTTCCTAGGGTTTCGGTTCAGAATTTGCTTCTTGAGGACATCACATAATGTCTGATGTCCTTTAAGACTTTTGTACATCCCTGTTTCAAGCAATGTCTTCAACCTAGCATTCTCATCAGCAATAGCAGTGGTATCCTCAGCAAAGGGGTTAGTTACCACATCAACAGTTGAAGATATTGGAACAGCAGTAGCAGTGGAACATTCAGCAACAGAAGTAGCATTATCACGCTCAATGCATTTAAGACATGGTGGTTCAAATCCTTCCTGAGCGGGACTGGTCTGTTCGGTGCGAAGTGACTCGTTTTCCTTTTGAAGATCTTCATGAGCCGCTCTCAATTTCTCAAGTTCTTGCTTCCTTTGAAGATAATCATAGGAAAGCTTTTCATGAGTTGTTGAGAGAGTATCAAGACGATCTTCAAGTTCCTGATACTTAACGTGAAGGTTTTTTATGTCTTCAATTAAGGATTCAGATTGAGTCATTTCAGCACCCAACAGATCATCGCTTCTGTCTAACAGTTTTTGAATATGTTCCATAGCTTTCTGTTGTTCAGTTGCAATTTTAGCAAGTGTTTTGTAGCTGGGTTTTGAATCACAGTCAGAGTCATCGTCACTAGATGTTTGATAGCGAGTAGTGCGTGTGTTTACCTTGGCACCGCGTGCCATGAAGCAGTAGGTAGGAGTGGAGTCGTTCTTGTCATTTGCGTCGGTGTCGGTGATGCAGTCATTGTCTTCAGTGTTGAAGATGGACTTGGCGACGTATGCTGTAGCCAGACTCGCAATGCCAGAATCAGACTCCTCCTCAGACTCCACCTCTGCCTCCTCAGATGCGGACTCCTCCTCTGAATCCATCTCCTTGCCAACAAACGCACGTGCCTTGCCAGATGAGCTCTTCTTGTGTGTTGAAGACTTTGAAGAAGACTTGGAAGAAGACTTTGAGTATTTCTTCTTCTTCTTCTTCTTCTTGTCGTCAGAATCATATTCCTTGCCCTTCTTCTTCCTTCTGTTCTCATTGTCCCATTGTGGACACTCAGAGATGAAGTGTCCAGTTTTCTTGCACTTGTAACATGTTTTCTTCTTGTAGTCATGAGCAGAAGCTTCATCATTCCTTGAGCTTGATCGTGAAGATTTTCTTAAGCCTTTCTTCTTGGTGAATTTCTGGAACTTCTTCACTAGCATTGCAAGTTCTCTTCCGATGTCTTCAGGATCATCAGAACTGCAGTCAGAATCTTCTTCAGATGAGGAAACAGCTTTTGCCTTCAAGGCACGAGTTCGCCCATAGTTTGGACCGTAGATATCTCTTTTCTCAGAAAGCTGAAACTCATGTGTGTTGAGCCTCTCAAGTATGTCAGACGGATCGAGTGTCTTGAAATCAGGACGTTCTTGAGTCATCAGGGCCAGGATGTCAAACGAACTATCAAGTGATCTCAGCAGCGTCTTGACGATTTCATGTTTGGTGATCTCAGTGGCGCCGAGGGCTTGAAGCTCATTTGTGATGTCAGTGAGCCAGTCAAATGTGTGCTGGACATTCTCATTGTCATTTCGCTTGAAGTGGTTGAAGAGGTTGTGAAGAACACTGATTCTTTGATCTCTCTGGGTTGAGACGCCTTCATTGACCTTGGAGAGCCAGTCCCAGTCCAGCTTGGATGTCTTCAAAGCACTCACACGGCCATACTGTCCTTTTGTCAGATGACCACATATGATATTTTTGGCAGTAGAGTCCAGTTGAGTGAACTTCTTGACATCAGCAGCAGTAACACCTTCTCTAGCCTTGGGAACGCCATTCTCGACGACATACCATAGGTCGACGTCAATGGCTTCAAGATGCATGCGCATCTTATTCTTCCAGTAGGGATATTCAGTTCCATCGAAGACGGGGCACGCAGCAGAGACTTTAATTATCCTTGCAGTCGACATAGCTAAAACTCCAGGTGGTTAAACCGAATCACACAGAACAAGGGAGCACCTTGCTCTGATACCAATTGAAAATGCGTTATATCGACTAGAGGGGGGTGAATAGGCGATTTTTATGAAAGTCTTCAAAACATGAGAGTTATGAAGACAATCAGCGAAGAGTATGCCTATTACTATGCAGCGGAAGTTAGATTACACTTGGCCAGCCATGGTCATGTATTCAATGGAGTGAAAGCACAATGACAAACAGCTTCAGTGTAATAAGGATCAGGTAGGAAGAAGTTATGAAGCCAAACAGATCATACTTTCACGTTGTGAAGACAAAAGATAAAGCAAGCATGCAATGGCTTCACAATGAGTAATAGTAAGAGAAGTAAGTGAAGATAAAACCAGTGATTCGTTGAAGACAATGATATGTTGGACCAGTTCCAGTTGCTATGACAACTGTACGTCTGGTTGGAGCGGCTAGGTATTTAAACCTTAGGACACACAGTCCTAGACACCCAGTCCTGAACACACAGTTCAGGACACCAAGTCCTCACCGTATTCTCCTTGAGCTAAGGTCACTTAGTCCTCGCCCAATCACTCTGGTAAGTCTTCAAGGTAGACTCCCAAACCTTCACAGACTTCATTCACTGGCAATCCACAATGTCTCTTGGATGCTCTGAACGCGACGCCTAACCGTCTGGAGGATTCATAGTCCTCAAGTGTAATAAGTCTTCAGATCACACAGACACGAAGACTTAAGTGATGCCCAATTTACTCTGGCTTTGGGTGGTTAGGGCTTTTCTCCTCACTAGGATTTTTTCTCTCAAAGGCTTTGAGGTGGGTTGCTCTCAAACGACAAAAGCCGTGCAGTGAAATCTGAGCAGCCAACCGTTTATGGTTGTGGGGGTGGGCTATTTATAGCCACTTGGCAACCCGACCTGATTTGTCCGAAATGACCCTGGGTCACTAAGGAACTGACACGTGTCTCAACGGTCAGATTTCAAACTCTCATGGCAACTTTACTTGGGCTACAAGCAAAGCTGACTTGTCCGGCTCTGGACAAGATTCGCTCTCATTGTCTTCACTCGAAGACATAGGTTTTTGATTTAGGCATCACTTCAGTCATTCTGACCGGTTCTCCTGGACCCCACTTAACAGTACGGTGGTTCCTATGACTCAACACAAAATAAAATGAACTACGAAAGATCTAAGTCTTCGAGCTCCATAGGCTTCATAACGTGTCTTCTTTTGTCATAGTCTTCAATGTGAATATCTTCATATACCACCTTTGTCTTCAATGTCTTCATACATTTTTAGGGGTCATCAATGTCTTCATATACCACCTTTGTCTTTAATGTCTTCATACATTTTTAGGGGTCATCTCTGGTAGTAAAACCGAATCAATGAGGGACTTCTACCTGTGTTTTCCTGCAATTCTCACAAACACATTAGTCCCTCAACTAGGTTTGTCGTCAATACTCCAAAACCAACTAGGGGTGGCACTAGATGCACTTACAGCCGGCTCGACGGATGGAGGCGCAGTTGGCGAGGACAGAGGTTTCTTCCCCTTTTTGGCTTGTTTCGGTGCCATGGCAGTGAAGCGGGCGGAGCACAGGTCGGATTGAGAAGGCGAAGCAGGGCGTCGAGGCAGCAGGGAGATTGGAAGAGCCGGGTGTGGCGAAGGAAGAATAACTGTGTAAGAGGTGGGGCCGTATAGCCGGGCGGATTCAAGGGCAGCGTGGGGAAGCGGATACGCCCATGTCTAATCAACCACCACGCGTCAATCGAGGCCACATGCTTTTGGGGCCCGCGGCGCTCCGTACTTGGCCCTTGGCTTCGCCACGAAGCCAAGCCCGAGCGCACCTTGGGCCCGGGGGCTACTGTCGGTGTTCTGGGAACGAGAGTCCCCAGACTTGCCTGCCTGCGGCCCATGGCGTGGCTAAGCCAGCAGCCGTACGACCCATCTTCACCAACAAAGCATCCAAGACCCTCGCGAGGGTCCAAGCCTCGCGAGGCAGACGACGCAAGACCTCCTCTGGAGTAGCCTAGCCAGGCAGGCTCACGAGGAGCGGAGATATCAAGGCGGGGCAAACCTCACGAGGCCCTTGTGACGTGAGCCATGACGCACGACACCAGGCGGGTGCCAGCGCGCGCATCATCCTTGTTTCCTCTTTGGTGCTAAGGAGGCCAGCGCAGGCGAAGAGTACCGATGCATCAGACAAAGGTTGCTATATTGGTGCAATGAGACCAAGACCAGGAGGACGGCAAGACGGAGGTCATCGTGGAGACCAAGACCAGGAGGACGGCAAGACGGAGGTCATCGTGGAGCCCAAGACGGTGTCACCACCAGAGCTTTTCGCAGGCGAAGACCACTTTTGTTAGGATAGCTTGTACTAGCTGTCCCCCTTCAAATTGGCCCGCCGTTGTTGGCTCCTTCCCGCTCGATATTTGGGAAGAGGACCAGGGCCAATATAAGTAGAGCTAGCCACCATAGTAGAGGCATCTCAGGTTAGCTTGATCCAACCCGATCGAGAGCCCACTCACAAGAACACCTCAACCTCAGGAGGGTGTTCTTCCCTTGTGCCGTTCATCATCAGCCCTAGAGGCAATCCACCACCACCACACTGGAGTAGGGTATTACACCACAACGGTGGCCCGAACCAGTATAAACTTCGTGTCTTTCCGAGTTGCGAGTTCGTCAAGTTCGTCCGCGAGATCTTAGCGAGCTTGGGCGTAGATCGGTAGGAAGGAAAGACTTCGCGCGCACCCTAGTGTTTGAACCTTAAGGGTTTGCCGGAACCCCACATCCGACAATAATGAAAATGATTGAGTGGCTCTTATAAGCATTATTGTTGATCTGACAAAAGAGCCCATATTACCTTGTCTTCTCTCTTGAATTGAATGCTTGCAGATGCCAGCTTAGTCCAATGCACGTGCACTATTATTATTATCCAAACTATTCGGTCGTGCAAGCGAAAGGCAATAATGATGATTATATGATGGAACTTATTGAGATGAGAAAAGCTGGTATGAACTCGACCACTCTTGTTTTTGTAAATATGATGAGTTCATCATTCCTGATTCAGCCTATTATGAATAAACATGTTTGCAATGACAATCAGAGATTGTAGTTGCTTATTCCATGCTTAATTAGCTAGGAGCTTATAATGGTTTACCTTGCGTGCCAAAATGCTATTAAAATGGTTGTGATGTGGTATGATAGGGTGGTATCCTCTTTTGAATGATTCAAGTGGCTTGACTTGGCACATGTTCACGCATGTAGTTGAAACAAAATCAACACAACCTCTACGATATTTATATTCATGGTGCATTATATCCTACTCATGTTTGCATTCGGTGTTGATTAATTTTAATGCGTGTTCATGACTGTTGTCGCTCTCTAGCTGGTCGCTTCCCATTCTTTTGCTAGCCTTCACTTGTGCTAAGCGGGAATACTGCTTGTGCATCCAATTCCATAAACCCCAAAGTTGTTCATATGAGTCCACCATACCTACTTATATACGGTATCTACCTGCCGTTCCAAGTAAATTTGTACATGCCAAACTCTAAACCTTCAAATAAACATTCTGTTTTGTATGCTCGAATAGCTCATGTATCAACTAGGGTTGTCCGTATCTTCCATGTTAGGCGGGTTATTCTCAAGAGGAGTAGACTCCGCTCCTCACTCACGAGAAAATGGCTGGTCACCGGGATGCCCAGTCCCATGCTTTATGCAAATCAAATCAAAATAATTGCAAACAAAACTCCCCCGGGACTATTGTTAGTTGGAGGCACTCGTTGTTTCGAGCAAGCCATGGATTGATGCTTGTTGGTGGAGGGGGAGTATAAACTTTACCATTATGTTTGTGAACTGCCTATAATGTGTGTAGCATGGAAGATATCGCCATCTCTTGGTTGTTATGTTGACAATGAAAGTATACCGCTCAAAATATTATTCATATCTATTTCAAAACCGAGCTCTAGCACCTCTACAAATCCCTGCTTCCCTCTGCGAAGGGCCTATCTATTTACTTTTATGTTGAGTCATCATCCTCTTATTAAAAAGCACCAGTTGGAGAGTACCACTGTCATTTGCATCCATTACTGTTAGTTTACATTGAGTATGACTTGACTGGATCTCTATTAAAATGAATTACAATGTCTAGTCAATCCTTGATCTTTAAAGGTGCTCTGCATTTATGTTTTGCGGTCTCAGAAAGGGCTAGCGAGATACCATCTTGTCATATCATATCATGATTGTTTTGAGAAAGTGTTGTCATCCGTGATTTATTATTATTGCTCGCTAGTTGATTATGCCATTGATATGAGTAAACATGAGGCCCAAATGTTATTGTGAATATGGTTAGTTCATAATCTTTGCTGAAAACTTGAATGCTGGCTTTACATATTTACAACAACAAGAGCAAACAGAGTTTGTAAAAGTTTTTCTTTATTACTTTCAGTTTATCAACTGAATTGCTTGAGGATAAGCTAAGGTTTAAGCTTGGGGGAGTTGATACGTCTCCGTCGTATCTACTTTTCCAAACACTTTTGCCCTTGTTTTGGACTCCAAACCCGGACTGACGTTGTTTTCAGCAGAATTGCCAAGGTGTTATTTTTGTGCAGAAATAAAAGTTGTCCGAATGACCTGAAAATCAACGAAGAATTATTTTGGAATATATAAAAAATACTGGAAGGAAGATCCACGTCAGGGGGGCCTCCACCTGTCCACGAGGGTGGGGGCGCACCCTACCCCCCTGAGCGCGCGCCCTGCCTCGTGGGCCCCCTGACGCTCCATCGACCTCAACCTTGACTCCATATATTCACTTTCAGGGAGAAAAAACCCAGGGAGAAGGATTCATCGTATTTTATGATACGGAGCCGCCGTCAAGCCCTAAACTCTCTCGGGAGGGCTGATCTGGAGTCCTTCGGGGCTCCAGAGAAGGGAATCCATCGCCATCATCATAATCAACCATCCTCCATCACTAATTTCATGATGCTCACCGCCGTGCGTGAGTAATTCCATCGTAGGCTTGCTGGACGGTGATGGGTTGGATGAGATTTACCATCTAATCGAGTTAGTTTTGTTAGGGTTTGATCCCTAGTATCCACTATGTTCTGAGATTGATGTTGCTATGACTTTGCTATGCTTAATGCTTGTCACTAGGGCCCGAGTGCCATGATTTCAGATCTGAACCTATTATGTTTTCATCAATATATGAGAGTTCTTGATCCTATCTTGCAAGTCTATAGTCACCTACTATGTGTTATGATCCGGCAACCCCGAAGTGGCAATAATCGGGACCACTCCCGGTGATGACCGTAGTTTGAGGAGTTCATGTATTCACTATGTGTTAATGCTTTGGTCTGGTACTCTATTAAAAGGAGGCCTTAATATCCCTTAGTTTCCAATAGGACCCCGCTGCCACGGGAGGGTAGGACAAAATATGCCATGCAAGTTCTTTTCCATCAGCACAGATGACTATATTCAGAATACATGCCTACATTACATTGATGAATTGGAGGTAGTTCTGTGTCACCCTAGGTTATGACTGTTACATGATCGATCGCATTCGGCGTAATTCTCTATCAACGATCCATTGCCTATGAGCTTTCCATATATTGTTCTTTGCTTATTTACTTTTCAGTGGCTATTGTTATCATCACTACAAAAACACCAAAAATATTACTTCTTGCTACCGTTACTTTTGCTATCATTACCACTACTATCATATTACTTTGCTACAAAACACTTTGCTGTAGATACTAAGTTTCCAGGTGTGGTTGAATTGACAACTCAGCTGCTAATACTTGAGAATATTCCTTGGCTCCCCTTGTGTCGAATCAATAAATTTGGGTTGAATACTCTACCCTCGAAAACTGTTGCGATCCCCTATACTTGTGGGTTATCATAGTACCATATACTACTACTTGGATTTGATGGAAAGATAAAGATACATACGGATCCATCAACAACATCCTCACACCCTAGTGCACCGGGTCACCAACCGACGTGTGAGGAGCAGCGGCGTTTGCGGCAAGCTCAATGTGCTTCTGAACAATGTCGTCCAAGGTTGCCGTGCGGTCCAAGAAGGCTAGCATCCTATCGTCCTCCTCTTGCATGTTGTAGTCCTTGTGGACGATTTGCGCGTAGACATGGGTGATTATGTCGATGGTGTCTTGCTGCGCCAGGCGCTGCGCGGCGAGCGCGACCTCGAGGTGGACATTCTCCGGCGCGACGACGGGCAGTCGCAGGTCCACTAGTGCGTCGAAGAGGTTGTCACCATAGAGGCTGTTGAGGGTGGCAAGCATCACAGAGCATGGGCACTGGGCTGGAGGCGTACGTCAAGGTCGTCTGCGAGCTTCTTGACGACGATGAACTTGTCGAGGAAGCCGGCGAGGACCTCATCGAATAAGGAGACGAAGCTGTCATCCAAGCAGCCCCTCGCCCTGGTGGCCTCAAGCACTACGTGGAGACGTTCCTCGATGCCGGGCCGCAGGCCGGTGTCGTGGACCATCTGGCACAGCCGGCTGATGCTCGTGCTCATCACCTATATGGGTCTAGCTTCTAGTCAGGTGATCTTGCGGTTGGAGTGATCACTCTTGCCCTTGGGTGCGTAGGTGCGTAGGATTTTGTAGATTGGACTGGCGGGAGCCTTTCTATGAGAAGTGCAGACTGCGTTGAGTTCATGTGCATGTTGGCCATCTACTCCTCGCCCCTCTACTGCACCAGCCTTTGGCTGTATGACAGGTTAGCCAGTCACCCGTTGGGCCGACGTGTCATACACCCAAAGGCAGGTGCAGTAAGTCAATGAAGCCGCATCCCCCTCCGTGCATGTGCATGCTTTCAATGACTTGAGACTATCAAACATCACATGCAGTGGTTAGTTCATTGCATGTAATCCTATTAAGTAGCAAAAAGACATTAAGTTATCTCGCTGATAGGAATAAAACAATACATCATGTATTTACTTACAGAGGGAGTAGTACATTTTTTGTGACATGCATTACTAGATATTGCTAGTCAAATACTAAATCCAGATGGACGTGGTAGTACTACTAAATCCAAACGGTGGTGCTAGTACTACTAGTAGTAGTACTACCAAGGTAGTAGCACTGTACTACCCGTTGGTCAAATTATTACGTGCTGCTCCTCACAGTGAAGTGAATATACCCTACGCCGGAGATGACTCCCGAGTATAGGTGCCGTGTTCGGCATACCATAGTCAGCCTCACCGTCTGTAGTCAATATCATCATGGCTATAGACCTAGCCTGCTTACAACTAGCCGTGTTCGACATAATTTCCCGTGCGTAGATGCTCGCGCATTGCACGGAACACCAAGATTGGGGGGGTGTACGGCGCCGGCAGCGACCATCGCGCCAAATTTTTCCATGGCCTTCTAGATGTGGTGGGGAGGAGATAAGGCTGATTGTGAGAGACAAGGAGTTGTTTGTAAATAGGGAACAAGTGCGGGCATCTTTTTTGCAAAACTGGAGAAGTTTGGTTTGTATGCATCAGATCTAGATCCAACGGCTATTGGTGAAAGATGGCAGGCACAACATCATCACCAACTCAGGACCTATTTGATTCGCGGGATTTTGAAAACGCAGGAATAGGACACGACAACGCTACAAGTTTCAAACTGATATTACAAATGTTAGGAGTAATGCTACACCTATGAAGAGGGAATTACAAGGAAGTTTACGTAAGAACTTTCGTTACATCAGGTGGATGCAGCATTATCATACAAACTAAAATCCACCGCCCTGACATGTCACTAATGGGCAAATAAGTTTTCGAGTCTCTGGCCACTTGATGTTTCAAAAACAAATTCAGCTTCTGCAGAGACTTTGTCATTTAGACTTGGACGCTTGCGGTGATCAGCATGCCATTCATTGTTGCGCCAGAGAACGCCAAACCTCATTACCTTGAGCACACTTGCCTCCAGAACAAAGAACCTGGCCAATTTAATCTCAGATGTGCTTCCTCGGTAGTCGATCAAATCAATTTCTGTAAGATGGAGATCAATGCATTCGATGAGATTGTTATAGTGCAGCACATTTTTCACTTACGGGTCTTTTTTATCTGCAAAAGAAGAGAACATATTAGAGCAGCTGGCTGTATAAGATTGCCGTGTCATCAAGAGGTACTAATATCATTCGCTCATATGATAGGGTTGGCTGGCTAGTGATATTTTTTTCACTCACACTCTCTCTCTATCTTTCTCTTTCCTCTCATTTACCTAGGAGTACGTGAAGAGCTTGGGAATTTGTTGCCTTCCACTATGTGGCCGATGCCATATTTCGCAAAAGTATGCCACATAATACGCATCGATGTCAAATCAAAAGAATTTGGCACCGCTCTCGCGATGTGAGAGAGTTGGCACCGCTGTGCACATAGACCCACATGTATAAACAAATCAATCAAACCAACTACACCAGCCACTCACTCTCCCAAACAAGTGTTTTTTATTGCCTTAGTCCTCTCTCTCCCACGCAAGTGTTTTTTCATTGCGTGAGCTATTAATTTGGCACTGGAGCAAACTAGGTGATCCAGATTGGGGCACCAGGTGAGCAATGGAGGGGCATCGATGCCAAATGCATCACAAGTAAATTTGGCACATGTTTTGCCCTATATAGTGGAGGGCCGTTATAGCCCACTTATGTACTACCTCTTATTTAGTATAAAATTTTGACCATAGATTTACGTAACAAAATGCCAATGCATGTCACTAAAAACTACACCATCTAAAATTATGTTCAAATATGAATCCAACGATATAGTTTTTAGTGACATGCATTAACATTTTGTCAGTTAAATCTATCACTACTAGGAAAAGGCCTGTTAGTGGCGCACCTGTTTTGGCCATTAATGGCGCACTACAGGTGCGCCACTATCATCACACCATTACTAACTAATACTAATGGCGCACCCCTGGTGCGCCATTAGTATATCAGACAGTAGTGGTGCACCAGGCAGTGCGCCATTAGTATGTTCCACGGTGCGCCATTAGTATGTCCCATGGTGCGCCATTAGTATGCCTCCCAGGGGGCCATATTTACCTTCTGCTCTGGGTTACTAATGGCACACTAACAGACAATGCGCCACTAGTATTTTACAGCAGTGCGCCACTAATGTGCTGTATGGTGCGCCACTAGTATGAATATTAGAAATTATTTTTTCTTTTCTGATATTTGCACAGGTTACAAAATATATTACTGCACAGAATATAGACAGCACCACACAACAACAATAGATTTATCGAATACAATAGAAGATTAGTCTCCGAATACAATTCATCATATTAGCTAGTCTCCAAATTCAAAATACCCAACAAAGTTAGAACATTACAAGTCTCGAGACCGCGAGTAGCGAGTTTGTCTTCACATTACAAGTCGATATCGATCATCTAAACTACCATCACAGAGAAGAGAGCTGCGGTCATCACGATTAGCATCATCGCGATGAAACTGGTCTTCATCCGGTTCCTCCTCCGCTCCCTCCTCTCTCCCGCTAGATAGCGCGCGTATCTAGCTTCCGCCTCCACCCTAGTGGTGTACCCTTTGTAACTAATACCGCTGAAACGGTGAACCTGTCTCTGACACTCCTCCTAGTCGTCGTAGACTCCGGGAACCTTACCCTTGTACACGACATATCTATGCACTAGCCAAACAAAACGTTAGTAGCAATTCACAGACAATACATAAGCAATATATAAGTATGCAACAAAAGGATCGGAAGAGAAAAGCAAGACATTAATAGCATGATTCGTGGTCCTACTAATAAATAGCATCGATTACATATAAGTTGAACGACTGTCCAAACCAAAGAGACGTACAAGTTCATTAAAGTTTAATTACAACATGAGCTAATCGATATTTCAGAACTACACATAGCATCACTACTTTCGACTCGACTCAGGGACCGGAGCATGGATGAAGCCGTCGTCTATCATGATGGTCATGAAATCATGGGCGTTGTCAGCCTGCATTTGTAGCATTGTGTCTATATCACTGTTGGACGGTTGATATGTGAGGTAGAACTGCCCCGAGGTATGAAGAACATCTTGATGGATGATTTCCGCAAACTCCGACTGGATGTGAAAGAATTCTTGTCTGATGTCCGCGTCCTGGATTGCCGACAAGCTTGTGGCCCAATCTTTGAGATTATTTGGTAGCAGAAGGTGATCATGGTCTCGTACGATCGCCTGCATGTGATGGAGGGTGTAGTAGGCATCCTTCTGACCGCCAGGTGGCTGCTTGACGCAGGGGAACATCGTTTTGTGGGTGAACACGTGCTTGTCGTACCTACGAATTGGCCTGCTGAAGGTGCCTCCAGATCTGGCGTAGCCGGGGAGAACATCATCAAGAACTTTCTTGATATTTGTGTAGTCTTTCTTCCACTGACGGTCCGAGTCGAAATACGTGGCCATGGAATATTTCGGGCTTAAGAGGATGAGTGTGCAATGTGTGTCACTGCGCAAAACACGGAATGTTAGAAAAAAAAGAACGATCGAAATCTAAGAAATCATATGTTACGGGGCGGTGAGGGGATGACTTACTCGGGAAAGTAAGGCACGAGGAAGTTATCCTTATCTGGGTTTGTCAGAATGACGCCTTCGAGGTATGAACTCACGACTTGCTGGTCCCCAGCGCTGCCCAAGATCTTGGCACACATGTAGAAGGGGTCGACTATCATGATGTCCGGGGTCTTGTCTCTAATGATCCGCATCTCCATACTCAGCGAAAATAGCTGAACAAAGGTGTAGTGCAACAGGTGAAGGTTAAACATAGCAAAGATGTCATCAAACCGCAGGATGATCATACCCCCGATGGTGATATCCACAAAGCCCTTGCCCTCTGGCACCTTGGCCATGAAAACCGGGTATGACACATCATTCTCTCAGAGACGCTGCTTCACCAAAGAAAGAACACTGTCATGCAGACTCGGCATAGCACCAGTTGCAGAATTGAGCAGATTAGTCGGTAGCATCGGGCTACCTGCGACATGCACCCTCCTCGAGATATCCTTAGGTGAAGGTGGCCCGTCCTGAGCACGGATCATACTCGGTGCCGGCTGGCTCGCACCCTTGTTACTCTTTCTTTTCCGTCCCTTCTTCTTCTGCTGTAATGGGATCGAGTTCTGCTCACAGACATCCTTCTTGAGTGTGTTGGGGCTGATAATATTTCGCACCTTGGCTATCTGAGGCTCGGTGAAGGCGGCAGCTGGAGGTGTCTCCTGAGAACTGAACACCAGATGATGCCTGTTGCAACTGGGTTTCTCCATGATACCAGCTAGATCATCTTTTGCAGGGTTGGGTTCTTGAGAAGGAGGCCCCAAGAATTCGTCACCATACCCATGTTCATTGAAGTACTTATCGACGTTGGTAAATGTACCGTCATTGTCGTCGTCGGCGTCATCCAGATCCTGTGCCATATGCATGTCCAAATCCCAAAAGTATTAAGGTAAACCTAACCATAGCATGAAACATATGGATCCAAATCAGCCCCTTACGAAGCAACGCATAAACTAGGGTTTAAGCTTCTGTCACTCTAGCAACCCATCATCTACTTATTACTTCCCAATGCCTTCCTCTAGGCCCAAATAATGGTGAAGTGTCATGTAGTCGACGTTCACATAACACCACTAGAGGAGAGACAACATACATCTCATCAAAATATTGAACGAATACCAAATTCACATGACTACTAATAGCAAGACTTCTCCCATGTCCTCAGGAACAAAAGTAACTACTCACAAAGCATAAACATGTTCATAATCAGAGGGGTATTAATATGCATATAGGATCTGAACATATGATCTTCCACCAATTGAACCAACTAGCATCAACTACAAGGAGTAATTAACACTACTAGCAACCTACTAGCACCAATCCCGGACTTGGAGACAAGAATTGGATACAAGAGATGAACTAGGGTTTTGAGATGAGATGGTGCTGATGAAGATGTTGATGGAGATTGCCCTCTCCCAATGAGAGGAGCGTTGGTGATGACGATGGCGATGATTTCCCCCTCCGGGAGGGAAGTTTCCCCGGCAGAACAGCTCCGCCAGAGCCCTAGATTGGTTCCGCCAAGGTTCCGCCTCGTGGCGGCGGAGTTTCGTCCGAGAAGATGGCTTATGATTTTTTCCCCATAGAAATACTTCATATAGCAGAAGATGGTCACCAGAGGGCCACCAGGGGGCCCACGAGGTAGGGCGCGCGCCCAGGGGGTAGGGCGTGCCCCCCACCCTCGTGGGTAGGTTGTGGCCCCCCTGGTGAAGTTCTTGCTCTCAGTATTTTTTATATATTTGGAAAACGTCTTCCGTGGAGTTTCAGGACTTTTGGAGCTATGCAGTCTATCACTTTTATTACTTCCATATCACACGATCGTATAAAGCTTATTTCCTCCACACCAATCAATCATACATATTTAGAGAGCAGTTTTTATTGCTTGCACCGATGACAACTTACTTGATGGATCTTACTCAATCCATAGGTAGATATGGTGGACTCTTATGGCAAGACTGGTTTAAGGGTATTTGGAAGCAAAAGTAGTATCTCTACTTGGTGCAATGAATTTGGCTAGCATGAGGGGGAAAGGCAAGCTCATCATGTTGGAAGATCCAAGACAATATAATTCATCTCAGATGTAAGAAAACATAACCCATTACGTTGTCTTCCTTGTCCAATGTCAACTCTTTAGCATGTCATATTTTAATGAGTGCTCACAATCATAAAAGATGTCCAAGATAGTATATTTATATGTGAAGATCTCTCTTTCTTTATTACTTCCTATTAATTGCAATGATGAACAAAACTATGTTTGTCAACCCTCAACAACTTTTATTCATCATACTTTTCTATGTGAGCTCATTACTCTCCATAAGACTCACCTGATCTCTTTGTTTCTTTTTATTTCTTTCTCTTTTCTTTTATTCACTTAGGATCATGGCAAAATAATCAAGCCCTTGACTCAACAGTAATCTTTATTATATAGCTCACAGACTCGATTACATAGAAGGATAATAAAGCAAAACTCACAACTAGATCACACTAAGAACTTTTATTCTACTAGATCAAGATATTACCAAAAGGATCAAACTAAGAAAAACGGTAAACATAAAAGTGATGGTGATACGATACCGGGGCACTCCCCCAAGCTTGGCAGTTGCCAAGTGGAGTGCCCATACCCATGTGATTATGTCTCTCTTTTCGGGGATGGTGATGTGATATTCT
Source organism: Triticum dicoccoides (assembly GCF_002162155.2). NCBI lineage: Eukaryota > Viridiplantae > Streptophyta > Magnoliopsida > Poales > Poaceae > Triticum > Triticum dicoccoides. The sequence goes on from NC_041388.1 coordinate 252,671,702, forward strand.
TGGCGATGATGCCCCTCAAGATACGATTCTCCTCCTCAAGCTTGTTGACTTGCTGCTTGAGGTCCATTATTTCCTTTTGGAGTTTTCCTATAACAGCCAAAGCTCCCTGCACCTAAGGGTGCTGCATAGCTGTGGGAGAACCAGTGACACTCTTTTTCATATTCTCATAAGAAAGAAATCTAACATTGGAAGGGATAACCGAGTTTGGAATAGCTGAGCTCTGCAGTTCTCCCATTGTGAATCCAGCTTGGAGGCGGGAAGTGACTTCTTGATCCTCTTCCATGGCATCTATCCTCTTCAAATCAGCATCCATCTCTTCCTCCGTTGTTGGCCCAAAGGAGTCAACATGATTGTTTGTTGTTGATCTCGGTGCCGGATGAGACACTCGGCTCTCTCCGACTAACTCTTGCAAAGACATCCTGCTCTAATCTGCAGCAGCAACAGCTCGAAACACAAACATGAGATAATTGCGTGATACGGGAGTCAAAACCTCCGGGAGATTATATAATGAATTTTTACCGACCAAAATACATGTCGTGTACGAAAACGGAGTCCGAAGAGCACACGAGGTGCCCACGAGGTAGGGGGCACGCCCTCCACCCTCGTGGAGCCCTCGTGTCCTTCCTGGACTGCTGCTTATTTTTCTATTTTTCTAAATATTCCAAAATGGAGAAATATTGCCTTAAAACTATTTTGGAGTCGGTTTATGAAAGTGCGTTATATCGACTAGAGGGGGGGTGAATAGGCGATTTTTATGAAAGTCTTCAAAACGTGGAAGTTATGAAGACAAACGATAGAAATAAACCTATTACCCTGCAGCGGAAGGTAGACTACACTAGGCAAGCCATAGTCAAGTATTCATTAGAGTGAAAGCACAATGACTAATAGCAGCAATGTAGTAAGGATCAGGTAGGAAGATATTGTGAAGCCACACAGAACACACAGTTACTCAGTGAAGACAAAAGATAGTGCGAACATACAATGACTTCACAAGGAGTAACAGTAAGTAAAGGGAAGGGAAGATGAAACCAGTGACTCGCTGAAGACAATGATTTGTTGGACCAGTTCCAGTTGCTGTGACAACTGTACGTCTGGTTAGGGCGGCTAGGTATTTAAACCTTAGGACACACAGTCCCGGACACCCAGTCTTGAACACGCAGCTCAGGACACCCAGTCGTCACCGTATTCCCCTTGAGCTAAGGTCACACAGACCTCGCCCAATCACTCTAGTAAGTCTTCAAGGTAGACTCCCAAACCTTCACAGACTTCGTTCACCGACAATCCACAATGTCTCTTGGATGCTCAGAACGCGACACCTAACCGGCTGGAGGATGCACAGTCCTCAAGTGTAATAAGTCTTCAGATCACACAGACAAGAAGACTTAAGTGATGCCTAATTCTCTTTGGCTCAGGGTGGTTATGGCTTTATCCTCGCAAGGAATTCTCTCTCAAAGGCTTCGAGGTGGGTTGCTCTCAAACGACAAAAGCCGTACTCTGAATCTGAGCAGCCAACCGTTTATGGTTGTAGGGGGTGGGCTATTTATAGCCACTTGGCAACCCGACCTGATTTGTCCGAAATGACCCTGGGTCACTGAGGAACTGACACGTGTTCCAACGGTCAGATTTCAAACTCACACGGCAACTTTACTTGGGCTTCAAGCAAAGCTGACTTGCCCGACTCTGGACAAGATTCGCTCTCAAAGTCTTCACTCGAAGACATAGGTTTTGTTTAAGCATCACTTCAGTCATTCTGACTAGTTCTCTTGGACCCCACTTAACAGTACGGTGGTTCCTATGACTCAACACAGAAGAAAGAGAACTACGAAAGATCTAAGTCTTCGAGCTCCATAGGCTTCATGTGGTGTCTTCTCTTGTCATAGTCTTCAATGTGAGTATCTTCATATACCACCTTTGACTTCAATGTCTTCATACATTTTTAGGGGTCATCTCTGGTAGGAAAACCGAATCTATGAGGGAATTCTACCTGTGTTATCCTGCAATTCTCACAAACACGTTAGTCCCTCAACTAGGTTTGTCGTCAATACTCCAAAACCAACTAGGGGTGGCACTAGATGCACTTACAATCTCCCCCTTTTTGGTGATTGATGACAAACTAGTTGAAGTTTTCAACGGGCAATATAATCTGTGAAATTGTAAAGGATAAGGAATTGTCTTCATAAGTTGCAAGGGCTCCTCCTGAAGATGTGCATATAAGTAATTTGCTTTTGGAATGCAAATGCACATGGCAGGTTGTACTTGTGGAGATCCACTTCAACTTATGATGACAATCCACTATGCATGTGAAAGTATATGAAGATAATGACATGCATAATGGAAAATGGACGTCTGTAGAATGATCTAAGTGCGGAATTTATCGTCGCACATGCGGAATTTATCATCGCAACACAAGGTGGCAAATAAGTAGCAGACGACCATCGAGTTTAAGTGTTACAACTCAAAGAACCAAATGTAGCAAAACGAGAGTTGTAAGCACGAAGCAAAATATAAAGCACCCGCCCATATGGACCCACTTGAAGACTATCAACCTCATATGCTTCTCCCCCTTTTGTCAGTAAGGATCAAAAAGGTTTGAAGACATAGAGCATCTACTCGTTCCCATGAGGACTAGGTGAAGCAGTAGGGTCGTTGGTTGTGTTTGGCGGTGCTGAAGAGCTTGGAGCAGAGTCGAAGCATGGTGAAGGAGGTGGCGGTGAAGTAGCATCATCTTCATCCTCGATTACTCTGGCATTCACAGTTGCAACAGAGGAAGAGAATTCAGAGTCTTCAAGGGATGGAGTTCGTCGCAGCACTGCCCTTCGAGGAGGTGTGGAGTCAAACTTGAATCGCTCAGTGAAGCCATCCTCTTGAAGATCATCTTCATAACACATCAGTGTTAGCCCTTTCCATGTGCGGCGAGAGGTTTCATGGGCAACAAAAGCATTCTTGGTGGCAAGATTGCGAATGCGATTAACATCCACCAAGAGGCTTTGCATCTGACGCTTCAGCCAGTCATGATGCCTATCCTGTTTCTGATGAAGAGCCACAAGAAGCTCTCGGTCATTGAGAACACGAGTGCGCTTCTTGGGTCGTGGAGCAGTTGTACTGTCAGTGGCTTCAGTGAGAGCAGGATGCGGTGCACGTGTAGTGCCAGCCAAAGGATACACACGAGTTACGGCTTCAACGCCTTCAACGTTCTGAGTGAAACTTTGATCCTCTGCATTCTGAAGACTGAGAGGTTCCTTGGCAGGCTCAGGATAGATGGCTTCAATAGACATATCCACATCAGTCAAAAGATCCGATGGTTGCAGGCCGAGGGCTGATATGAGATAGCGGAGTGAAGTTTGATCAGCCGCATCACCCAAGGGGCGTAGAACTTCAAACCAAACAGATCAGAGCCAGATGCAGCAAGTTGGCGAATGAAGAAATCCTGTGTATTGAAGCATTTTCCATGAAGAATGTAGAAGACCAAAGTCTTCATTGCACCTTCCAGCTTGGCATGGGGAGAATGTCCTTTGATTGGCCAGAGAGTTCGCCTTATGGTGTGATAAATGGTTTTTGGCAGATACTCAAGGTCTTCAACGAAGAACTCCGTGGGATAAGCAGCATCTTGGGGCAATGGCTTCATCATACTGAGCATCTGACTCATATTAGGTTCAGTCTTCTGAAAGATGCTCTCAATAGCTTCACTATGAAGCTGACAGCCATGCTCGTAGAGATCGCCAGGAATGGGCAAACCAGTGATCTCAATGATGTCAAAGGCTTTGGCTTCGTGATGAACGTTTCCTGTCATCCACTCCAGGACCCAAGTCTTCGGATCTTTGCTATACCCGCGGATGTGAAGTGTGGCATAGAATTGGAGCAGCAACTCTTCATTCCAATGCTCTTGGTCAGTGACGAACGGCAGCAGTCCAACCTCTTTGAAGCAATCCAGAGCTTCTTCCAGACAGGGCAGACCAGCTATTGCTTCAATGTCAAGGCGCTTGTGTGGGAAGATGCGACCTTGGTTGTAAAGAGCGCATGAGTAATAGCTTCGCTGCGGATAACTCCAGAACCGATCAGATGATATTCTTTCCCTGGAGTAGGGGTTCCTGGAGCTGTTGAAGAATGTGTTGTCTGCTCTGAAGCCATTGATATTGAAGGAGCCAGGTGCTGATGCAGGACCTGGGAACCTTGGCAATCTTGGGATTGGCTTCTGTACCTGAGGCCTATGCTCAACATGATAGTCGAATTGGGGACTGGCAGCAGACGCAGGAACAGAAGCAGCGGGATCAATGGCTTCGCTGACTTCTGGTGCTTTTGTTGGTGAGGGCTCCACATTTGCTTCAGCCATGACAACGTCAGTGGCTTCAGTGGTGTTGGTGGTGGCAGCCGCAAGATTTTCAACCTCCACTTGACGAGCTGGAGGGTCGCTTACGATCACGTTCTCCTCAAGAACTGCTTCTTGGTGGGACAGGGGAGTAGCAGCTTGTGGTACTACTTCTTCATCGGCTGATGCAGCCGGAATGTCTTCAGCAGTTTTAGCTTCAGACGCAGAGACTTGAGGCCTTGGACCTTTGCGAAGCCTGCGCAACGCGGGCGACGCCTATGGAGTTTGTGTTGGCTGGGCCTCAGAGTCTTCTTCCTCTTGTGGGCGATCCGCCCATGAAGCATCCTGTGCTATTGGTGTCAGTGGACGACCAATGCTGATGAGTTCACTGTGCGTGAGCACAGGCGATGATACCTGTTGGTGCTCTAGCTGAGGAAGGGCTGCATCATCTTCAACATGGTCATGGTGACCAATGTCCTCAGCAGCGAGGGGATCAGCTGCTGGAAAGTCTTCAGCTTCATGAGCCTCTGTGAAAGCAGGCTCATGGACAGTCAGTCGACGTTCTTGTGGATCGGCGTCGGGGTGAACCATGGAAATGGGTTCAACAATCAAGGGCTCTGTGGGAGCAGCCCATTCCTTCTTGGTCATTCTTTTCTTCTTGGCGGGGGTAGTAGCAGAGGCTTCAGGATGTTTTCTCTTCCTTGCTTCAGCCTCAGCAGTCCTGGTCTTCTTCAGTTCTGAAGCGGTTGACCTGGCCTTTGGCTTCGGGCCAGTCATGCTAGTTGGGAAGACAAGGGGATCTGCCTCCTTCCTTGGTGCTTCAGGTTCAGCCATAGCGGGCTTCTTCTGCTTCTTGGCAGCCATCCTGGGGTCGATGCCAGGACGCCCAAGGGTCTTGCGCTTCTCAGCCTCATTGTAGGCTTGCACACACCTATCAGCCAGGACCTTCATGCGCTCACAAGAACCCTGAGCTTCTGCATGTTTCTTTAGAAAGGCTTCCTTGAGCTCGTGCAGCGTAATCTTGAAATTCTTCATGTCTTGCACGCTGAACTTGGCCATATGCTTCTTGAACTGAGATTTCTCAAAGTCAATCTTCTGCTTCAGTTCGACAATGCGCTAGGCGATAGCTAACTCTGAAGCAATGGCGCCATGGAAGGCGACACTGAGGCCAATGGGTAGTTGGAGATCATCGAAGCTGATGTTTGGCGTGTCAAACCATTCATCAATGAAGTTGTGAATGACTGTTACATCAAAGAGAGGCAGATCATTGAAGATTTCTGCTTCTTCTTTGATCTTGATGAGTTTCTCAAGAGCGTCATCTGCAAGATCTTCATCACTTGACAGATCAATGGCTTCATTGCGCAGAATGGCAGCAGCTGTTAGCTCTTGGCCGGTGTGTGGCAGAGGCATCTTGACCTTTTGGGGCTTGGAGATGCGTGATAAATCTTCAGACTGCACACTGTCTTCAGGAGGTGCAGTTGCTAGTGGCTTCGCCCGTGAGATTTTTGGTGAAGGGGCAGGCTTTGAAGCTTTAGGCTTCTTCAACTTCTTTGGCTTCGGCGCTGCAGGCGCTTCATCTGATTCAGCCTCAGCTGCAGCTCATTCACTGTAGTCCCTTGAACCAAGATATGGGTGATGAGGCCTTCAAGGTTGTAGAAAGGACCGACGACATTGGGTTCTGCATCTCGTGTGCCATCAGACCTTGGAGCTGAGGGACCAGGGTTGAAGTCTAGTCCCAATGTCTTCTTGTTTTGCTTCGCTGAGTTCTGGGCAAACTGGAAGTTGCGCTTGAACAGAATGTCGTCACGACACCATAGTAGTGACGATGGGTGTGCATCAGCAGGCTGTGGCCCACGGACCATGTAGGGATAGAAGCCTTGTTCAATGGCTTCATCTCTGGACCTGGGTTGAAGATTCTTGTATAGGATGTCTCCCCACGGTCTCTTGATGGCATTTTTCTCAGCATACTCCTGGGTTACAAATCGGTATTTGAACCATTGTTCTGCCCAATATCTTTGAATCCATTGGATTCGGGTCTTGCGCTGATTGTAATCTTCTTCAGGATCTGTCTTGTACAGTTCTGAGAGGTCATCTGGCAGATCTCTAGATGTTTCTCCATGACGCTTTCTGCCACCCTTCCTTGCTGATTTCTCTGAAGCCATGAACTTTAAACTGAAAGGTTCAACACGTTCAAAGGCTTCAAAGATTTTCGCTTGCTGGACAAACAGGAACTTGCTTCGGGATAATTTATATGATGCTGTAAGAATTCTGCAAATGAATGCAGACTATGAGAACCAAGGGATTCTCCCACGGACATGTACCTGTGACAGCATTAAGGTGCGAGGGAAGGGGAAGAGGTCATATGCATTCTCAGAAGATTTTGAATATAAATCAGTTTAGAAGACATTGACCTCATCATGCGAAGACATTCACTCATAGATAAGGAGTTGGTTCCAGATTTGTACGAATCCAGAGATCAGTACAAGTGAGGAATCTAACTACTTTGTGAAGCATAAGTGAATATACTAGGCATGTTATGAGATGCAGTATGAGAGAGATCTAACTTGTGTGAATAGAAACTACTTGTGGTAGAAAGTGACAAAGCCATAGGATCAACGGTGCCGTAAAAAGGAAGTTTTATTTACCACACTAAGAACTGCTAGATGGAGTGGAAGATGAGGCCGAGCAGTTCGATCTTCCGTGCCCTAACTTGGTGACGGAGGACACCTACGGCGATGGCGGAGAGGACGATGTCCGCGGTCGGCGTGAAGACGGTGTCGGAGAGGTTGCAGCAGCGAAGCGCTTCGTCGCCAGTGTCGTCGAGGGCTAGGGGTGGCGCTAGGGTTCATGCGAGAGTGGAAGAAGAGATAATGACCGCCGTGAAGTGTGTATTTATAGGTACAGGGGTGGCACTGCGTTATTACACAGGTGCCCCCTGGCGATTCGCATCTGAGGAACGCGTGGCCATCATGCAGAATTTTGGGGTCTGTTCCACGTCCCACGCACGCCTGGATTGTCGGGTGGTCGTTCCTACATCTCCGGGTTTCATGTGGAGGAATGAGCATTGAAAGTGGACTTAAGGTTTGTCTTTGTATCTTCTGCTGACAAGGACGCAGAGAAGACATTCGACAGTTTCAATAGAATGCATATGATTTGGAGAGATAGAGTTTGAGATAGATAGCATAGAGAGGTTAGGGTCCGATCACATTCACTTAGTTCAAAAGATTCAACAAGAAGACATAGCTATAAGTGAATGTTGTAGAGGACAGAACACTAGTATATATATAATCAACATAGTGAAGATAATCATGAAGACATGTTGAGATTGAAGCCAAACCAAATGTGAAGACATAGCAAGATAACGCCATGAGTGAAACACTTCAAAATAGAACATTTGGTGGTGGCGTTACCCACCGTATAGGAAGTATTAGACCCAGACACGGCGCACAATTATCGTGGCGCTCCGAAGTCAAATTCCACATTAATGTATTCACACTTAGAATGTATGTCTTCATTGATTGAAGATATACTTTACTTCGTGTGTTGCACATCTAAGTCATCAATATGCATAAGGGTTAGGATGTGTGCCTGATCACAGGACATTTCAGGATTCCAGGATATTTAGCTCACACCGTAACCTGCAAAATCTCTTCTCATCCAAGGGCTTGGTGAAGATATCTGCCAATTGCTCTTCAGTGTTGACGTATATGATATCAATATCTTCCTTCACAACATGATCTCTGAGAAAGTGATGACGAATTTCAATGTGCTTTGTCTTCGAGTGCTGAACTGGGTTGTTGGCAATCTTGATGGCGCTTTCGTTGTCGCAGTAGAGTGGCACTTGCTTCAGATGAATGCCATAGTCCTTGAGCATTTGCTTCATCCACAGAAGCTGAGCGCAGCAAGATCCAGCAGCAATGTATTCAAATTCAGCAGTGGAGAGAGATACACAGTTCTGCTTCTTTGAAGACCAACATACAAGTGATCGTCCCAGAAAGTGACATGTGCCTGATGTAGACTTGCGATCAACTTTGTCACCAGCATAATCAGCATCCGAGAATCTAACCAGATTAAACTCTGAGCCCTTTGGATACCATAATCCTAGAGTTGGGGTGTTAGCAAAATATCGAAGAATTCGCTTCACAGCTAAGTGATGCGACTCCTTTGGTGTCGCTTGGAATCGAGCACACATGCAAACACTAAGCATAATATCTGGCCTAGATGCACATAGATAAAGTAAAGAACCAATCATGGAGCGGTATACCTTTTGATCGAACTCTTTACCATTGTCGTCAGGACCCAGATGATGCTTGGCTGGCATTGGCGTCGTGAAGCCTTTGCAGTCTTGCATACCAAACTTCTCCAGGCAATCTTTGAGATACTTCTCTTGATATATGAAGATGCCATTGCGTTGATGTCATATTTGAAGACCGAGAAAGAACTTCAGCTCTCCCATCATAGACATTTGATATTGCTCTTGCATCATATATCCAAACTCTTCACTGTACTTCTGATTGGTGCAGCCGAAGATAATGTCATCCACATATATTTGCCACACAAACAGTTCACCATCATATGTCTTCGTGAAGAGAGTGGGGTCGAGAGAACCAGGTATGAAGCCTTTGCTCTTCAGGAAGTATTTGAGTGTGTCATACCAGGCCCGAGGGGCTTGTTTGAGGCCATACAGTGCCTTGTTGAGCTTGTATACCATGTCAGGATGTTTTGGATCTTCAAAGCCAAGAGGTTGTGCAACATACACTTCTTCTTCAATCTTGCCATTGAGGAAGGCGCTCTTCACATCCATTTGATAAAGAAGTATGTTGTGATGATTTGCATAGGCCAGCAGTATGCGTATGGCTTCAAGTCTAGCCACAGGAGCAAATGTTTCATCGAAGTCAATGCCTTCCACTTGAGTATATCCTTGAGCAACGAGACGAGCTTTGTTTCTGACAACTTGACCATGCTCATCTTGCTTGTTGCGGTATATCCATTTGGTGCCTATTATGTTGTGCTTCCGAGGACCGGGACGCTTGACCAGTTCCCATACATTATTCAGCTCAAACTGTTGAAGCTCGTCTTGCATAGCTTGAATCCATTCAGGTTCCATGAAGGCTTCTTCAACTTTCTTGGGTTCTGTTATTGAGATGAATGCGAAGTGCCCACAGAAATTTGCTAGCTGAGTTGCCCTTGAACGAGTGAGTGGACCGGGTGCATTGATGCTATCAATTATTCTTTCAATCTGCACTTCATTGGCAACGCGAGGATGTATAGGGCGAAGATTTTGCTCTTGCTAATCATTGTTGTTGTTAGAAGGAATGTCTTCAGGCTGAGCATTGTCTTCATGTTGATCAGGTGCTGAGATGATAAGTTCTTCTTCAGGATGAGCTTCAGAAGGTATAATTTCTCTATTTCCCATTAGCTTGATTGATTCACTGGATGGAACTTCATCTAGCACATTTGGCAGTTGCTCTCTTTGTGAACCGTTGGTCTCATCGAATCGCACATCCACTGTTTCAACCACTTTGTAATGAAAGAGATTGAAGACTCTGTAGGAGTGCGAATCCTTTCCATATCCAAGCATAAAACCCTCATGTGCTTTTGGTGCAAACTTTGAGGTGTGATGTGGGTCCTTGATCCAGCACCTGGCGCCAAATACTCTGAAGTAACTGACATTTGGCTTCTTGCCAGTAAGGAGCTCATAAGATGTCTTGTTCAGAAGCTTGTGATGATAAACACGATTGATTGTATGGCATGCAGTATCAATGGCTTCAGGCCAGAATTTTCTTGGAGTCTTGTATTCATCTAGCATTGTTCTGGCCATCTCAATGAGTGTTCTGTTCTTGCGTTCGACGACCCCATTCTGCTGTGGCGTGTACGGGGCTGAGAATTCATGTGTGATGCCCAAGGTATCAAGATATGTATCAAGGCCAGTGTTCTTGAATTCAGTGCCATTGTCACTTCTGATATGCTTTATCTTGGCACCATAGTTGTTCATTGCTCGATTGGCGAAGCGTCTGAAGACATCCTGCACTTCAGTCTTGTAAAGGATTATGTGCACCCAAGTATATCTAGAATAATCATCAACAATGACAAAGCCATAGAGACAAGAAGTAGTAGTAAGAGTTTAGTAATGAATGGGACCGAAAAGATCCATGTGAAGGAGTTCGAAGGGTCGAGTAGTGGTCATGATTGTCTTCGAGGGATGTTTGGCCCTCGTCATCTTTCCTGCCTCACAGGCACCGCATAAGTGATCTTTCTTGAACTTGACGCCCTCGGTGCCTATGACATGCTTCTTCTTTGCCAGGGTGTGGAGGTTCCTCATGCCAGCATGCCCAAGCCTCCAATGCCAGAGCCAGCATTCTGAAGCTTTTGCTAGAAGACATACGGCAAGCTGTGGTCCTGCTGAGAAATCTACCACGTACAAATCATCTTTTCGATACCCTTCAAATACTTACTTTTACCAGTGTTAGCAAATATGATGTGGCTCTTGTCGGATGGACGTAAGGTTGAGTCCATAAGAAGGATTCTTTTGCCAGTCATGTGATTTGTACACCCACTATCAATAATCCATTCTGAAGACGCTGGTGTCATACCCTACAGTGCAGTTAGGGGGATAGGCTTCACGAAGAGCATTGTGAAGCAAAAACATTTGACGAACCAGTGGGTTATGAAAGCTTAGATCCAGATTAGGACTAATAGGGAGAGTAGCAAGCGATTCAGGAACGAAGTACATAGTAAGACCATTCGGGCATTTGATCTTGCGCCCTACAAGATGTTTAAGGTCCCCAGCAATAGCGTCAGACGATTTTGGTTTTCTGCTGGAGACCTTTCCCTGCAAAAGAGAGTTAAGCTTTCTTAGCCACCCACATCTTCAAGGGTGGCTTAGAAGCAATAAGTCTAAGTGCAGCATCTGAGAACTTTGGCTTTGGATCCCTAGCAAACAGTCTTGCAGGCGGACAATAGTATTCATAAGAATAAGCAGAATAGTTCTTGGTCTTATGAACATGGCGGTTTGATGAACCGCTCTCATATTCATATGCTTGAGTATGGTTTCCCTGCAAACATTTGCGTTAGTGCGACTCAGGTGAGTCCTCTATCTGTATGAAGCCTTTGGACTGTATGAAGCCTTTGGTTTGAGGTTTGTCTTCTTCACGTGAGGTGTCATGATGACATTCACAGGAAGATTCTCCAGACACCTTTTCGTAACCCAGATCTTCTTCATAGGCGGTCCATTCCTGCAGTTAGTACCAATGTACCTGGCAAACACTTCACCATTCTGATTCTTAAACAGTTTATAGTTTGCATCAAAGGATTCATCAATGACAATGGGGTTAGCACAAGTGAACCCAGATAGAGTGGATGGATCTTCTGAAAATTCCTTTGCAGCAACCCCTGTGGTTTTGGCGTACTGCTCAGGTTTCCAGTAAGAGCCATCAGCATTCATTTTCCTTACAAACCCAAAACCCTCTTTCCTCGGGTTTCGGTTCAAAATCTGCTTTTTGAGGACATCACATAGTGTCTGATGCCCTTTAAGACTTTTGTACATCCCTGTTTCAAGCAATGTCTTCAACCTAGCATTCTCATCAGCAATAGCAGTGGAATCCTCAGCAGAGGGGTTAGTTCCCACATCAACAGTTGAAGATATTGCAATAGTAGCAGCAGTAGAACATTCAGCAACAGTAGTAGCATTATCATGCTCAATGCATTTAAGACATGGTGGTTCAAATCCTTCCTGAGCGGAGCTGATCTGTTCGGCGCGAAGTGACTCATTTTCCTTTTGAAGATCTTCATGAGCCGCTCTCAATTTCTCAAGATCTTGCTTCCTTTCAAGATAATCATAGGAAAGCTTTTCATGATTTGTTGAGAGAGTTTCATGACGACTTTCAAGTTCCTCATACTTAACATGAAGATTTTTTATGTCTTCAATTAAGGATTCAGATTGAGTCATTTCAGCACCTAACAGATCATCGCTTCTGTCTAACAGTTTTTGAATATGTTCCATAGCTTTCTGTTGTTCAGTTGCAATTTTAGCAAGTGTTTTGTAGCTGGGTTTTGAACCACAATCAGAGTCATCGTCACTAGACGTTTGATAGTGAGTAGTGCGTGTGTTTACCTTGGCACCGCGTGCCATGAAGCAGTAGGTAGAAGTGGAGTAGTCCTTGTCATTTGCATCGGTGTCGGTGATGAAGTCATTGTCTTCAGTGTTGAAGATGGACTTGGCAACGTATGTTGTAGCCAGACTTGCGACGCCTGAATCGGACTCCTCCTCAGACTCCACCACCGCCTCCTCAGAAGCGGACTCCTCCTCTGAATCCATTTCCTTGCCAACAAACGCACGTGCCTTGCCAGATGAGCTCTTCTTGTGTGATGAGGACTTTGAGGAAGACTTGGAAGAAGACTTTGAGTATTTCTTCTTCTTCTTGTTGTCAGAGTCATATTCCTTGCTCTTCTTCTTCTTTTTGTTCTCATTGTCCCACTGTGGACACTCAGAGATGAAGTGGCCAGGTTTCTTGCACTTGTGACATGTTTTCTTCTTGTAGTTGTGAGCAGAAGCTTCATCATTCCTTGAGCTTGATCGGGAAGACTTTCTGAAACCTTTCTTCTTGGTGAATTTTTGGAACTTCTTCACAAGCATAGCAAGTTCCCTTCCAATGTCTTTAGGATCATCCGAACTGCTGTCAGATTCTTCTTCAGATGAGGAGACAGCTTTTGCCTTCAAGGCACAAGTTCACCCATAGTTTGGACCATAGATATCTCTTTTCTCAGAAAGCTAAAACTCATGTGTGTTGAGCCTCTCAAGTATGTCAGACGGATCGAGTGTCTTGAAATCATGACGTTCTTGAATCATCAGGGCTAGGGTGTCAAACGAACTATCAAGTGATCTCAGTAGTGTCTTGACGACTTCATGTTTGGTGATCTCAGTAGCGCCGAGGGCTTGAAGCTCATTTGTGATGTCAGTGAGTCGGTCAAATGTGAGCTGGACATTCTCATTGTCATTTCGCTTGAAGCGGTTGAAGAGGTTGCGAAGGACACTGATTCTCTGATCTCTCTGGGTTGAGACGCCTTCATTGACCTTGGAGAGCCAGTCCCAGACCAGCTTAGATGTTTCCAAAGCACTCACACGGCCATACTGTCCTTTGGTCAGATGACCACAGATGATATTCTTGGCAGTAGAGTCCAGTTGAACGAACTTCTTGACATCAGCAGCAGTGACACCTTCTCCAGCCTTGGGAACGCCGTTCTTGACGACAAACCATAGGTCGACGTCAATGGCTTCAATATGCATGCACATCTTATTCTTCCAGTAGGGATATTCAGTTCCATCGAAGACGGGGCACGCAGCGGAGACTTTAATTATCCCTGCAGTCGACATAGATAAAACTCCAGGTGGTTAAACCGAATCACACAGAACAAGGGAGCACCTTGCTCTGATACCAATTGAAAGTGCGTTATATCGACTAGAGGGGGGGTGAATAGGCGATTTTTATGAAAGTCTTCAAAACGTGGAAGTTATGAAGACAAACGATAGAAATAAACCTATTACCCTGCAGCGGAAGGTAGACTACACTAGGCAAGCCATAGTCAAGTATTCAATAGAGTGAAAGCACAATGACTAATAGCAGCAATGTAGTAAGGATCAGGTAGGAAGATATTGTGAAGCCACACAGAACACGCAGTCACTCAGTGAAGACAAAATATAGTGCGAACATACAATGACTTCACAAGGAGTAACAGTAAGTAAAGGGAAGGGAAGATGAAACCAGTGACTCGCTGAAGACAATGATTTGTTGGACCAGTTCCAGTTGCTGTGACAACTGTATGTCTGGTTAGGGCGGCTAGGTATTTAAACCTTAGGACACATAGTCCCAGACACCCAGTCCTGAACACGCAGCTCAGGACACCCAGTCCTCACTGTATTCCCCTTGAGCTAAGGTCACACAGACCTCGCCCAATCACTCTGGTAAGTCTTCAAGGTAGACTCCCAAACCTTCACAGACTTCGTTCACCAGCAATCCACAATGTCTCTTGGATGCTCAGAACGCGACGCCTAACCGGCTGGAGGATGCACAGTCCTCAAGTGTAATAAGTCTTCAGATCACACAGACAAGAAGACTTAAGTGATGCCTAATTCTCTTTGGCTCAGGGTGGTTAGGGCTTTATCCTCGCAAGGAATTCTCTCTCAAAGGCTTCGAGGTGGGTTGCTCTCAAATGACAAAAGCCGTACTCTGAATCTGAGCAGCCAACCGTTTATGGTTGTAGGGGGTGGGCTATTTATAGCCACTTGGCAACCCGACCTGATTTGTCCGAAATGACCCTGGGTCACTAAGGAACTGACACGTGTTCCAACGGTCAGATTTCAAACTCACACGGCAACTTTACTTGGGCTTCAAGCAAAGTTGACTTGCCCGACTCTGGACAAGATTCGCTCTCAAAGTCTTCACTCGAAGACATAGGTTTTGTTTAAGCATCACTTCAGTCATTCTGACTGGTTCTCTTGGACCCCACTTAACAGTACGGTGGTTCCTATGACTCAACACAGAAGAAAGAGAACTACGAAAGATCTAAGTCTTCGAGCTCCATAGGCTTCATGTGGTGTCTTCTCTTGTCATAGTCTTCAATGTGAGTATCTTCATATACCACCTTTGACTTCAACGTCTTCATACATTTTTAGGGGTCATCTCTGGTAGGAAAACCGAATCTATGAGGGAATTCTACCTGTGTTATCCTGCAATTCTCACAAACACGTTAGTCCCTCAACTAGGTTTGTCGTCAATACTCCAAAACCAACTAGGGGTGGCACTAGATGCACTTACAGTTTACTTACCATACCACATACCTATTCCTTTTCGGAGTCTGAAACATTCCAAAAAGTGTCCCTTATGCATTCCTCCGGGGTTACGGTTTCAATAACATTGGTTTCAAAATTTATGTGATTACCTGAGATATAGTGTTTGATTCTTTGACCGTTCACCACCTTCGGATTTGTGCCTTCGAAGTTGTTGATTTTTATGGCACCAGAACGGTAGACCTCCTCGATAACGTAAGGACCTTCCCATTTAGAGAGATGTTTTCCTGCAGAAAAATCTTAAACGAGAGTTGTATAGCAATACATAATCACCTACATTAAACTCACGCTTTTGTATCCTTTTGTCATGCCATCTTTTAAATTTTTCTTTAAACAACTTGGCATTTTCGTAGGCTTGGGTTCTCCATTCATCAAGTGAGCTAATATCAAATAACCTCTTCTCACCGGCAAGTTTAAAATCATAATTAAGTTCTTTAATAGCCCAATAAGCCTTGTGTTCTAGTTTGAGAGGTAAGTGACATGCTTTTCCATAGACCTTTTTATACGGAGACATACCCATAGGATTTTTATATGCAGTTCTATAGGCCCATAATGCATCATCAAGTTTGTTGGACTAATTCTTTCTAGACCTATTAACAGTCTTTTGCAAAATTAATTTGAGTTCTCTATTACTCAATTCTACTTGACCACTAGACTGAGGGTGATAAGGAGATGCAATTCTATGATTAACATCATATTTAGCAAGCATTTTACGGAAACCACCATGAATAAAATGTGAACCACCATCAGTCATTAAATATCTAGGGACTCCAAATCTTGGAAAAATAACTTCTTTAAGCATTTTAATAGAAGTGTTATGATCAGCACTACTAGTTGGAATAGCTTCTACCCACTTAGTAACGTAATCAACAACAACTAAAATATGTGCATAACAATTAGAGGAAGGAAAAGGTCCCATATAGTCAAAGCCCAAACATCAAATGGTTCAATAACAAGTGGATAATTCATAGGCATTTCTTGACATCTACTAATATTACCAATTCTTTGACATTCTTCACAAGATAAGACAACCTTATGGGCATCCTTGAAGAGAGTAGGCCAATAAAAACCAGATTGCAGTACCTTATGTGCAGTTCTATCTCCAGCATGGTGTCCTCCATAAGCTTCGGAGTGACACTTTCGTAGGATCTGTTCCTGTTCATGCTCAGGTACACAACGTCTAATAACACCATCTACTCCTTCTTTATAAAGATGTGGGTCATCCCAAAAGTAATGCCTCAAATCATACAAGAACTTTTTCTTTTGCTGGTATGTGAAACTAGGTGGTATAAACTTAGCAACAATGTAATTAGCATAATCAGCATACCATGGAGCAGTATGAGAAGCATTTATGACATTTAATTGCTATCATCAAGCACATTTTCTAACCAGTTGTCTGCAACGGGGTTCTCAGCTCCTTTTCTATCAACAATATGCAAATCAAATTCTTGTAGCAAGAGAACCCATCTAATAAGTCTAGGTTTAGCACCTTTCTTTTCCATAAGATATTTAATAGCAGTATGATCAGTGTGAATAGTTACTTTAGAATCAACAATATAAGGTCTAAACTTATCACAAGCAAATAGAACTGCTAAGAATTCTTTTTCAGTAGTAGCATAATTTCTTTGAGCATTGTCTAGAGTTTTACTAGCATATTGAATAACATTTAGTTTCTTATCAACTCTTTGCCCTAGAACAACACCTACAACATAATCACTAGCATCACACATAATTTCAAAGGGTAAATTCCAATCAGGTGGCTGAACAATAGGTGCAGAGATTAATGCTTTCTTAAGTATTTCAAATGCTTCTACACAATCATCATCAAAGACAAATGGTATATTTTTTTTGTAATAAATTAGTCAGAGGCCGAGAGATTTTGGAGAAGTCCTTAATGAACCTCCTATAAAAGCTGGCATGACGAAGGAAACTTCTTATACCTTTGATGTCCTCGGGACATGGCATCTTTTCAATAGCATCAACCTTGGCTTTATCAACTTCAATACCTCTTTGAGAAACTTTATGCCCCAAGACAATACCTTCATTAACCATAAAGTGGCACTTTTCCCTATTCAAGACAAGATTAGTTTCTTCACATCTCTGCAAAACTCGATCAAGGTTGCTCAAGCAATCATCAAAAGAAGATCCATAGACAGAAAAGTCGTCCATGAAAACCTCACAAATCTTTTCACAAAAGTCAGAGAATATAGCCATCATGCATCTTTGAAAGGTAGCAGGTGCATTACATAAACCAAAAGGCATACGTCTATAAGCAAAAGTACCAAAAGGGCATGTAAAAGTAGTCTTTGATTGATCTTTGGCTGACACGGGTATTTGAGAGAAACCAGAGTAACCATCTAGAAAGCAAAAATGTGTATGTTTGGACAATATTTCTAGCATTTGATCAATAAAAGGTAAGGGGTAATGATCCTTTTTAGTAGCCTTATTTAATTTGCGGAAATCAATTACCATCCTATAACCTGTAATAATTCTTTGAGGAATCAATTCATCTTTATCATTAGGAACAACAGTAATACCTCCGTTCTTAGGGACACAATGGACGGGGCTTACCCATTGACTATCAGCAACAAGATAAATTATACCTGCCTCAAGGAGCTTTAGTATCTCCTTTCTTACCACTTCTTTCATTTTAGGATTCAGCCGGCGTTGATGATCACGAACTGGTTTAGCATCTTCTTCCAAATTAATTTTATGTTGACATAGAGTGGGACTAATGCCCTTAAGATCATCAAGAGTATACCCAATAGCAGCGCGGTGCTTCTTCAGAGTTTTCAATAATCTCTCTTCCTCATGCTCTGAAAGGTTAGCACTAATAATAACAGGATATATCTTTTTCTCATCAAGATAAGCATATTTAAGAGTATCAGGTAACGGTTTAAGCTCAAACACGGGATTACCCTTGGGTGGAGGAGGATCCCGTAGGATTTCAACAGGTAAATTGCTTCTCAGAATAGGTTCCTGTTTAAAGAATACTTCATCTAATTCCCTTCTTTCATTCATAAACATATCATTTCCATAGTCTAGCAAGTACTGTTCTAAAGGATCACTAGAAGGTGCGGCAATAGAAGCAAGACCAATAGTTTCATCCTTACTAGGTAATTCTTCTTCACGGTGTTTTCTACTAAATTTAGAAAAATTAAATTCATGAGTCATATCATCTAAACCGATAGTAACAACATCCCTTTTGCAATCTATGGTAGCATTAACAGTATTTAAGAAGGGTCTACCAAATATAATGGGACAAAAGCTATCTTGTGGGGAACCAAGAACATGAAAATCAGCAGGATATTTAGTTTTTCCACACAAGACTTCAACATCTCTAACAATTCCCATTGGTGAAATAGTATCTCTATTGGCAAGTTTAATTGTGACATCAATATCTTCCATCTTAGCAGGTGCAATATCATGCATAACTTCTTTGTATAAGTAATAAGGTATTGCACTAGCACTAGCACCCATATCACATAAGCCATGATAACAATGATCTCCTATCTTAACAGAAATAACAGGCATGCCTACCACAGGTCTAGGTTTATCTTTATCACGGGGTTTAGCAATTCTAGCAGTTTCATCACAGAAATAAATAGCATGCCCATCAATATTATCAGACAAGAGATCTTTAACGATAGCAATATTAGGTTCAACTTTAACTTTCTCGGGAGGTGTATATGTTTTAATATTGCTTTTACGAACCACAGTTGAAGCTTTAGCATGATCCTTTATCCTAACAGGGAAAGGTGGTTTCTCAACAAAAGAAGTAGGAACAATGGGATCATTATAAGTGATAGTCTTTTCTTCAACTTTAATAGGTGCAGCTACTTTTACTTCTATGGGAGGATGATATTTAAACCACTTCTCCTTGGGGAGATCAACATAGGCGGAAAAAGATTCACAGAAAGAAGCTACTATCTCAGAGTCAAGTCCATATTTAGTGCTAAATTTACGAAAAATATCGGTATCCATAAAAGATTTAACACAATCAAAACTAGGTGTCATACCTGACTCCTTACCATTGTCGAGGTCCCAATCTTCAGAGTTGCGTTTCATTCTTTCCAATAAATCCCATTTGAATTCAATAGTCTTCATCATAAAAGAGCCAACACAAGAAGTATCAAGTATGGTGCGATTGTCACCAGAAAGCCGAGCATAAAAATTTTGAATAATCATTTCTCTTGAGAGCTCATGATTGGGGAATGAATATAACATTGATTTAAGCCTCCCCCAAGCTTGAGCGATGCTTTCTCCTTCACGAGGCCAAAAATTTTATATATAATTGCGATCACGATGAACAAGATGCATAGGATAAAACTTCTGATGAAATTCCAATTTCAATCGCTTGTAATTCCAAGACCCCATATCATCACATAGCCTGTACCATGTCGATGCATCTCCCCTCAAAGATAAAGGGAAGACCTTCTTCTTAACAACATCTCCGGGTACACCTGCAAGCTTAAATAATCCACAAACTTCATCCACATATATCAGATGTTCATCAGGATGTTTTGTTCCATCTCCTAAAAAAGGATTAGCTAGCAGTTTTTCTATCATACCAGAAGGAACTTCAAAGCAAGCATTTTCATTTTCATTTTAATTTTCAGTAGGTTCAGTAGGTTGAGCAACAACTCTTTGCTCTACTGGTCGGGGTGAAGATACCCCGAACAAGCCCCTCAGAGGATTACTTTCCATGGTAACAAGTGACAGTAAATTTCAGCACACTATATAAATCTTTCCTTACCAAATTCCACCTACCAAAGGCGCTTCACTCCCCGGCAACGGCGCCAGAAAAGAGTCTTGATGACCCACAAGTATAGGGGATCTATCGTAGTCCTTTCGATAAGTAAGAGTGTCGAACCCAATGAGGAGCAGAAGGAAATGATAAGCGGTTTCCAGCAAGGTATTCTCTGCAAGTACTGAAATAAGTGGTAACATATAGTTTGTAACGAGCAACAAGTAAAAAAAGTACATAAGCTGCAGCAAGGTGGCCCAATCCTTTTTTTAGCAAATGACAAGCCTGGACAAACTCTTATGTGATGTAAAGCGCTCCCGGGGACACATGGGAATATCGTCAAGCTAGTTTTCATCACGTTCATATGATTCGCGTTCGGTACTTTGATAATTTGGTATGTGGGTGGACCGGTGCTTGGGTGCTGCCCTTACTTGGACAAGCATCCCACTTATGATTAACCTTATTGCAAGCATCCGCAACTACAACAAAAGTATTAAGGTAAACCTAACCATGAAACATATGGATCCAAATCAGCCCCTTACGAAGCAACGCATAAACTAGGGTTTAAGCTTCTGTCACTCTAGCAACCCATCATCTACTTATTACTTCCCAATGCCTTCCTCTAGGCCCAAATAATGATGAAGTGTCATGTAGTCGACGTTCACATAACACCACTAGAGGAGAGACAACATACATCTCATCAAAATATCGAACGAATACCAAATTCACATGACTACTAATAGCAAGACTTCTCCCATGTCCTCAGGAACAAAAGTAACTACTCACAAAGCATAAACATGTTCATAATCAGAGGGGTATTAATATGCATATAGGATCTGAACATATGATCTTCCACCAATTGAACCAACTAGCATCAACTACAAGGAGTAATTAACACTACTAGCAACCTACTAGCACCAATCCCGGACTTGGAGACAAGAATTGGATACAGGAGATGAACAAGGGTTTTGAGATGAGATGCTGCTGATGAAGATGTTGATGGAGATTGCGCTCTCCCAATGAGAGGAGCGTTGGTGATGACGATGGCGATGATTTCCCCCTCCGAGAGGGAAGTTTCCCCGGCAGAACAGCTCCGCCAGAGCCCTAGATTAGTTCCGCCAAGGTTCCGCCTCGTGGCGGCGGTGTTTTCTGTGAGAAGATGGCTTATGATTTTTTTCCCATAGAAAGACTTCATATTGCAGAAGATGGTCACAGGAGGGCCACCAGGGGGCCCACGAGGTAGGGGGCGCGCCCAAGGGGGTAGGGCGCGCCCCCACTCTCGTCGGCAGGGTGTGGCCCCCCTGGTGAAGTTCTTGCTCTCAATATTTTTTATATATTTGGAAAACGTCTTCTGTGGAGTTTCAGGACTTTTGGAGCTGTGCAGAATAGGTCTCTAATATTTGCTCCTTTTCCAGCCTAGAATCCCAGCTACCGGCATTCTCCCTCTTTATGTAAACCTTGTAAAATAAGAGAGAATAGGCATAAGTATTGTGACATAATGTGTAATAACAGCCCATAATGCAATAAATATTGATATAAAAGCATGATGCAAAATGGACGTACAGGGCCTATCGAGTGCGAGTGAGATATGCATGTGTATGTGTGACCCAGGTAGATGGAGAGTTTGGAGAGAGGGGGAAGAGCTCCGAGACGACAGAGTGGTGCGTAAGAGAGTTACGGGCAACGAGCCAAGGAATTTGTGTGCGTACGATGAGTGCACCCAAGATATCTAGCTTGGACTAGAGAATCATACATAGTGTGCGAGAGAGACCTATAGATGGAGTATATATGCATGCGAACTAGAAAGACCCCCCCCCACGCACACACACAAAGAGAGAGAGATGGAGAGAAAGAGAGAGGACCAACAAGGTTTGTGTGTTGGATGCATGCGACAGAATTAAAGATTGTCGGAGAGAGAGAGAGAGAGAGAGTGGGAGTCCGGGAGAGGGGGAGGTCGCGTTTTATGCATCAAAGACTGATATAAACCATGTTTCGATATAAACTTGCATTCAAATATTTAAATTGGAGAACATGTTGTCTGCAATCCACACATGAACGGATATATGCGTATATCAAACAAGTTCATTAATTTGACTTTCAACATGTTCATGGAGTACTATAATACTGTACAACATGCTATTCGATTGAGGTGTTCAATTTTGGATTTAGTTCACTATTTTTACCTGGTGAACGAGCTATTTCATTGAATCGAGATATTTCA
The DNA here is from genome assembly GCF_002162155.2 of Triticum dicoccoides. Taxonomy (NCBI): domain Eukaryota; kingdom Viridiplantae; phylum Streptophyta; class Magnoliopsida; order Poales; family Poaceae; genus Triticum; species Triticum dicoccoides. The sequence goes on from NC_041388.1 coordinate 252,693,822, forward strand.
TTTTGGGATTGATTCCCGTTTTGAGTGGGTCAACTATTTGTCATATAGTAAATCGCTAGCAACGAGCATGTAAAAACATATTACTCCCGAGCATCATCTCTCCATCTAAAAAAGAAGTGGCAAGCTAATATTTCTAAATTTGATTCTAATCAACTTGGTAAGGTAGACGTGGATGCTCGTTCTCCCAAATTTTGAACGAACCGTTAAACATCCTCTGCTCGGTGGAATTCGCCCAAGCAAATAAATGGGAGACACGAAATTACCGTCCTATGTGGGAGACACATTAATTGGCCCGTTGTGCATCGAGGGTAGGTTCGTAACATCATCCAAGCGCGCCTTTTCCTAGGCCGAAATGACATGTGCCAAATAATTCATAAACCATGGTCGGCAAAACACGCTCTCCTCGCCCGAAATAGCTCGCGCCCACTATTTCAAAACATGCTCTCCTTGCCCGAAATCGCTCGCGCCCACTATATTTCAAAACACGCCTTCCTCGCCCAAAATCGCTCCCGCCCACTATTTGGGGAGAAGCAAAGTTACTCTACTATCCCCGACCCCCAGTACACAGACCCAAGCCGAGAAGCCTAAAGGCAGGGGTAGAATTGTAACTCCCCCTCACATTTCAGACAAAT
>NC_041388.1:252694816-252708185 GCF_002162155.2 Triticum dicoccoides
CCCATTCATACGTCGTGGGCGCCAAATCACCTTCTCCCCGGAAGCTCCCTTCTCCTGAGCCGCGAAACCTCAGCTCCTCCTCCATGGCACCCCCACCACACCAATTTCATAGCCGCCCTCCTCCCTAATGGCGGAGACGATGTCCATTGCCGTCGTGCACTGGGCCGTGTGCCTCTTACTCCGTGCTACTGGCCGCGTGAACCGTACCGGAGCCGATTCACCCCCACCGTTGTTCACGGTGCTGGAGCGGCTCCAACTTCGGATCCGTCCAGAGTCCCGGCACTGCTTCCCCGTAGCCGTCGGCCATCGCGACATCATTGTTTCCCTGCCGCCGGCGGCCACTGCAACCGTGCCAGCCTCACCGACTCGGCAGCTGGAACTGCCTACTTCACCATGCCACCAGATAGGTCGCACCCTCATCTCAAATCACTTTATTTAGGTGTTAGTTGTCTGAATTTTTATTCTAGGCCAATCGATTCCCAATGGGAAGCAGCACCCCTCGAGGCGGCGGAGCTCCTAGGCTGTCGGTTGGCTAGTGTCTAACGTAAGGGTGCGGGGCCGCAAGTTCTCCGCGGAAGCAACGCTTAGATGGCTATCTTAGAGTTGCGTGGGTTCAAGGTACTACCGCCACCAGATCTGGATGACGGGGAGTCTTTGTGGATTGGCATGGGGGCGGCGCAACCACGGCAGTGCGGTGGGGTGGGGAGCGGGGTTTTGGCCAGGGCCACGGACGGTGGAGGTAAGCTGCTCTGGCGTTGGTCGCTGGCTCTTCGGGGAAGATTCCTAACAGTGTCAGCTGGGAGGCACAAGACGGCCATCAAGCCATCCGTGTAGATCAGACAGTACCAAAATAAAATAAAATCATGTGACCCCAATTTAGTCTCAGTCAACAGACGTGTGACTACTCGCGTACCTTGCTGTTGATCTCTTAGTGCATTTCTTCATATCAAAGAGATGTGTCGTTCTTAACATTATGCGTTATCTGCATCTTCAGCCACACCGTCTTCTGACTCACCGCAGCTGCTCCAACAAGGGAAGCATACACCAGAAGGGAGCTATAGTCCCCACTCAACAGTTCCTTGCGTCGAATGTGCATGCCCAACATGGACAGCCACAACAACTGCAGGGCCATCGACAAGTCAGCACATGATGCTCACTCCTATGGATGGCGGCCAGATAGGTTGTACCCTCATCTTACTTGTGTGCAACATTTATGGCTTTGTTATTCATCTAAGCATGGAAAATAGAATATCACATTTCACTGTGTATTCATGCTGATCTCTTACGTGTCTTGTTCAGGAGTTAACGTTCTTCCATAGTTCAGCTAAGATACTTGTTCTTTAGGTAACGTTGTTCCATAGTTATCATCCATCAGCCAATGCTATCCCACAGGCTGGTGATTATAGTATTATACCACTTCTAGTATTACCTATGTTGTTCTTTAATACTTTTGTGTGCCATCTAGTTAATCTCGAGTACAAACGATACATGTTCTGTAGCTTTCATCTGTGTTCTCTCTTTAGTTTTTGAGACCTGTTGCTGCTAGTTAACCCCAATCCTACTATTTATGTCATCTCCTACATGCACTCATTACATAAATCTAACTACTAGTTGTCTTCCATGCATGTCAGATATAATTGCACGCACTGATATATCCACAAGAACCTCACCGAGCAATGTAAAGGCCAATAAACTTGATGTCAATGATACCCAATATGATGGAACATGTAAAGGTAGTTCTTCAGAAGACTTGCAGAAAGATGTTGAATCCTCTTCACCCCACAAGGTCCTTGCTCTAACTTGTCCCATGATATGGGTACAACATGCATATAATGTCCTGGAGTGTATCTACTCTGTTGCAATGCCATGTGCTTAGCATGTTGATCATGCATGTAAATATGTCATGCCTTCCTGTTTTTCAGTACCTATTCCATTCATGATAACATGTTTTCAAATTCAAGTATTGTCATTCTACTCTATCGCAATGCCATCTGCTTAATTTGGACATCATGCTTCTAAATATCTTATGCATTGTTATTCATCAGTATTTACTTCATCTGTATACCATACCATGTTTTTTTACATTGAAGTGTTGTTCTAGTGCTCTGTTGCAATGCCATCTTAGTTTCCCAATCATACACGTGTATGTTGCCTTAGTTTTTCTGTACGTATTCTGCTCGCATACAGTTTTACATTCAACTAGTGTTTTTTTACTGTGTTGTCCTGTCGTATCCCTAGCTCTTACACCATACTCCCTCTGTCCGGATTACATGTTGCCGGAATGGATAAAAAAGGATGTATCTAGAACTGAAATACGCCTAGACCCATCCATTTTTTTCCAGGTGGATGGAATACATGTCAATATGTCATGCCTTTCTATTCTTCAGTACCTATTCCATCTCTCTGCTATAGCATGCTTTATAATTGAAGCACCATTCTTCTCTACAAGGCATGTAAGGGGAATACGACTATGTTAGAATTTGAAGGGCTACAAACCAGGTATTTGCAAAAGATTCAAACGCCAGGCGATAATAAACGAACTCCAGTTTTTATAGATACTGCTCCAGCACAGAGAAACCCAACTCCTACTGATAATAAGAAGATTCCAGTGGCCAAAGAACTAGTCCGCTCCAGTCCAGCAAAAATATGTCAACTCCATTCTAAGAAGCGTGTGTGTATCCTTGCATCATGAAATTTTATAGCATGCCGATCATATTTTCTACATGTTTCTTACCCATCTCTCTTTTAGAAAATAAGATTAATAGATAGAAGAATTTCTGCACTAGTATCGTCTGTGAGGAAAGATTCTTGCAGGAATTCTCTGTACTCCAATGCAGATGTAAGTACCTATTGTATATCACTATATTTTTACATCAGCATGTATTTTGTTAATCGGCGTGAATCCAACCTTTATCTGATCTAAATTTAGTTGTAGCAAAATGTATGATTAAAGGCCACAATGTTGATTTTTGTAAGGAAAACTGCCTGGTAGTTTTGCATCCTGAGCTGCATGAGTGTACTATCTCATATCAGTGGGTTTGATTACTTTGGTTTGGAGTGGGTTTTCAGTGTTTTTTTACTGTGTTGTCCTGTCGTATTCCTAGCTCTTACATCATACTCCCTCCGTCCTGATTACATGTTGCAGAAATGGATAAAACTAGATGTATCTAGAACTGAAATACGCCTAGACCCATCCATTTATTTCCAGATGGACGGAATACATGTCAATATGGTATGCCTTTCTATTCTTCAGTACCTATTCCATCTCTACTGTAGCATGTTTTATAATTGAAGCACCATTCTTCTATATAAGGCATGCAAGGGGAGACGGCTATGTTAGAATCTGAAGGGTTACAAACCAGGTCTTTGCAAAAGATCCAAACTCCAGGAGATAATAAACCAACTCCAGTTTTCATAGAAACTGCTCCAGCACAGAGAAACCCAACTCCAACTGATAATAAGCATATTCTAGTGGCCAAAGAACTAGTCCGCTCTAGTCCAGCAAAAGAATATCAACTCCATTCTAAGAAGCGTGTGCGTATCCTCGCATCATGAAATTTTACAACATTCTGATCATATTTTCTACATGTTTCTTACACATCTCTCTTTTAGAAAATAAGGTTAAATGATAGAAGATTTCCTTCATTGGGATTGTATTCGAGGAAAATATCTTGCGGGAATTCTCTGTGCTCCAATGCTGATGTAAGTACCTGTTGTATATCACTATATTTTTTACATCAGCATGTATTTTGTTAATCGGCATGAATCCAACCTTTGTCTGATCTAAAATTAGTTGTAGCCAAATGTTAAAGGCGCCAATGTTGATTTTTGTAAAGAAAACTTCCTGGAAGTTTTGCATACTGAGCTGCATGAGTGTACTATCTCATATCATGCACATTACTGAATTGTAGTGCTGCTCTGGTTGCCCATTCATTCATTGTGTCAATGTTGCTTTCGTATTACCTTACCTGGCTGATGAAGCTGTGCCATATTGTGTTAATTTGGTGTTAGCTAGTTGCCCAAACATTCGTTGTGCCAATGTTGCTTTCCTATTATCTGACTTGGCCAATGATAGCAATGCTAGTGTCTTAATTTGGTGCAGGCTGCTGAAGATAAGAAGACAAAATCTGAAAACAGCAAGGCAACCCCATTGTTTCTTTCCAATAAATCTAGGCCAGGTAATATGCCAATAACTCATGATTAATCTGTTTGGTTCCCCTCCTAATTTATGTTATGATGTAGTGGTCGAGACACTCTCCACTATCAATAATACAAGCCTGCCAAAATCGCCATCAGAATCTGTTCAGTATCCTCTGTCTTGAATGCAAGGGAAAAAATGTATGTTTGTGAACCAATTAATGGCTGAAAGAATGATGGAAATGGTGGAGGAATCAGAGGTGCAGAGTCGCGACACAACAACTGATCAATGTTTTCAAAGACAGTGTAGGAAAGCAGGAAGAACTTGCCAACATGCTTATGGGCGTCATCCGTGCTGAGGTTGTAGATTGTGACGTTGTAGATCGTTAGGTTCTGTTCATTTATTTGCACTAGCATCAGCACCTGGCAGCCGCTCTCATCGAGCTAGACCAGGCTGATTATGTGGGAGCGCAGCCATGCGATGTAGTACACCCCAGTGATCTCGCAGTGCTCGCTGGTCTTGCATGTCAGTAGGATGGTTCCCCGACCGAAGATGTTGATGACGGAGCCGTTGCCAAACTTGATGGTGCCGCTGACGGCCGTGTCGAGCTCGGCGAAGACCATACAATCGTCGGTCATGTGGTTGGACGCGCTCGTGACCAGATACCACACGCCATTTCCGGTGCCGCAGCTCCCCTCATGCCTAAGGTGAACCTGAGCAGCGTCCTCGACGAGGTGTACTGGCGTTCTGTCCACGCCATCGGAGTTGAGGTCGAACAGCCCATAGGTTTGAGCCATCAGTAGGCTCTGCTCCTCGTCCTCGCCGCCGGCCTGGACGAGGTTTGCCTGCTCGTTGAACCGGTCCTTGCACTCGCGCGCCCAATGCCCCGCCTGTTTGCAGTAGCGGCAGATATCCTTGGACTTGTCACCGCTGTTGTTACCGCGGCCTGCGTACTGGCCACGGCCGCCGCATCCACGGCCGTGCCCACGGCCACGACCATTGCTGCCGGATGATCCATCTCCTGCACGCAGTTTCAGGCGCGCGAACCACTCCTCCTCCGTGAGAAACAGTTTGCCGCTGCCATCACCGCCGGCAGGAGCGGTGTCCAGCTTGTATCTTTCCTTGGCGGCCTTCAGTCGCCCGATGAGTTCCTTGAGCGCCAGGGTGTTGAGGTCGACCAGCGTCTCGGTCGCGCACGCCATCTGCGAGTAGGCCTTGGGGACGACCGAGAGAAACTTGCGGACGACGGGGGGCTCGCCGATCTTGTCACCAAGCAGCTCAAGATGAGTTACTAGAGAAGATAGGTGCATACCGAAGTCGTCGATGCTCTCGCTGTCGTTGAACTTGATCGCCTCATACTGACGATGTTGAGATGTTGCCTTGGCCTCATGGATGCGTGCCACACCCAGCCGCATCGTTTTGATCGTGCCCCAGGCGTCCTTCGTCGTGGCCTTGACGGCGAGTGTGGACACCATCTCCGGCGGCACCGATCACAGTAGGCACTCCATTGCCGTGGGATCTGTTTGTCGCTCCGTGGTCCCATCATTGATGGCGAACCAGAGCTGGTGCGCCTCCAGCATGACTTGCATCAGGAGGGCCCAGTCCGCGTAGTTCGTGGGCGTCAGCATGGGCCAGGCCCCCGCCGATGTCGCGAACGACGTGCTAGTGTATGTAACGCTTGGATAATTAAGCTACAGTGAACCCATAATAATGATAGCACGTCACCTCCATTACTGTCGCTAATCTCGCGTCAGTTCAAAACATTTCGAATTTGAATTTGAATTTTTGTCAAACGTCAAAAAATTTCAAACACTAAAACTAAAATGTTCGGTTAGTGCCAAATGTTACATAGGTAATTATTGTGAAGAAAACACTTTTTTAGAAAATGCCTAAATATTTAAGAGTGAATTAAAACGGAAAGGAAAATAAATAAAAGAAAAGGAATAAAAACAGACCCCCCCACTGGGCCAACCGGCCCAGTTGCTAGCCAAGTTAGGCCTAGCCGGCCACCCCACACTCCCCATAACCCCTATTGGTGGAAACACTAACCGACACCCCACCCCACTCTCTCCTCCCACTCCCCCACGTCTCCCTTCCCCCTCCCCAATCCAGATCGGGATCGGGGGAACGAACCTCGACGCCGCTGCCCGGACCACGTCGGAGCCGCCTCGTCGGAACCCTTCCTCACCGGACTGCCTCTCGTCTCCGTCAACATCGTCGTCCCCGTCCTCCTCCTGGACAACCACTGCCCCGTACCCTACAACTACCTCGTGAGCCCCCTCCTTCTCCTCTGCATCGCCTGCTGCCGCCACTCCCTATCCGCCGCTTGTCGCGTCCCTTGTCGTGCCTCACCGCGTGTCGGCCGTCCCTGGACCGCACCCGCGCGTGCACCGGGGTCGCTCGTCCTGCTTCTGCTACTCTGCTGCTGCTATCGATGCGCCTCCCTAGTGCCCGCCTCGCCGCGGCTGCCGCCCGGCCACTTCCCTATGGCCATCCGCCGCGCCTCATCCGCGGCTCCGCTCGCTCGCCGCCACTGCACCACCGTCCCGTGCGCTCGTCGCCCGCCCCGCATGCCCACGCCCATGCTCCCTTCCATGCACCCCCTGGCCACCGCAGCTCCGACCATGCTCCCGCGCGCGCCTGGCCATGCGTTACCGCGCATAGCCGCGTCGCCCTGCCCGCCGCTACGATGATGCCCCCCTACTGCAGCTGCCTCCCCTGCTCGCCCCATGCCACCGCGCGCCTCCACTCGTCGCGCCGCCCCGGCTGACGTCTTGCCGCGCCTCTGCCGGCTACAGGCCCCGTCCCGGCCGCCACCGCTGCGGCCATCTGGAGCTGCTCGCTCCCTGTGCCCCGCGCCTCTCCCCTGGCCTCTACTGCATCACCGGCCGCTTCTGTCCCGCCACTGCTGACCGCCGGTGCCGCCCTCCGCCGGGCACGCCCTGCCCTGCCAGCTTCTGGCCATGGCCGCCGACACCCGCGCCCGAAACCAGCGCGGCCTCGCCTCGCTACCAGGGTGGCTTGTGGCTTCGCCCGCTGCCCTTTAACCCAGCGCCCGTTAAGGCCTCCCCCAGGCCTATGACAAGGGGCCCCCGTGCCCCAAAACATTTATTAAAAAAGAATTTTAAAAACAATAAATAAAAATATTAATTAATTAATTAACTTAACTAAATGTGTTTAATAAACCTAATTAATTAACCAACCTAACTAATTTGTGAATTAAACTAATTAACTTGGTTAATTAGTTAACAGACAATGACATGCGGGACCCACACGTCAGATTGACCCAGTCAACGCCCTGTTGACGGCTGACTTCATGCTGACACCATGATGATGTCATCATACACTATTCTGGATAATGTTGATTTAAAATAATTAAATAAATTCTAAAAATGGTTAAATCTTTTAAAATTAATATAATATAATTTGTAACTCGGATGAAAAAACTTTATACATGAAAGTTGCTCAGAACGACGAGACGGATCCGAATATGTAGCCTATTCGTCCGCCACACATCCCTAGCATAGCGAACACACAACTTTCCCCCTCCGGTTCATTTGTCCGAAAACGCGAAACACCGGGGATACTTTCTCGGATGTTTCCCCCCTTCGTCGGTATCACCTCCTACTGCGTTAGGGCACTCCTAGCACCGTTACTTGTCATGTCATGCATCGATATGCATCTGTTTGCATTGTATTCATTGTTTCTTCCCCCTCTTCTCTCCGGTAGACTTCGAGGCTGACGCCACTGCTGGTGCCCCGATCGACTCTTGTGTTGACGACCCCTCCTTCTTGCCAGAGCAACCAGGCAAGCTCCCCCCCCTTGATCACCAGATATCGCCTTAGAAGAGTGTAGCATGTTATTGTTTTCCGTTAATCCTATCCTGATGCATAGCCTGTCTTTGCTAGTACTATTGTTACCTTTACCTGCAATCCTAATTGCTTAGTATAGGATGCTAGTATTCCATCAGTGGCCCTACATTCTTGTCCGTCTACCATGCTATACTATCGGGCCGTGATCACTCAGGAACTAATCACGGGTATATACTTATATACATATACATGATATATGTGGTGACTAAAGTCGGGTAGGCTCGTAGAGTACCTGCGAGTGATTCACGGATTGGGACCGAAAGGATGTTTGTCTAGACGACCCTCTGAGTGGATCTTTGTGGCGGAGCGACTGGGCAGGCTGAGACCACCTAGGAGAGAGGTGGGCCTGGCCCTGGTCGGTGTCCGTGGTTACATCAACTAACATGCTTAATAATCTTGGTATTTGATCTGAGTCTGGCCACTGGCCTATACGCACAAACCAACTACGCAGGAACAGTTGTGGGCACTTGATGTCATGGTATCAGCCGAAGCCTTCTTGACGTCAGCGACTGAGCGGCGCGCGCCGGATTGGACCGTAAGCCTGCGCTTGAGGGGGATAGGTCTGCTTCCGGCAGTCCTCGCAACGTGTAGGTGTGCAATGGGCGATGGGCCCAGGCCCCTACGCCATATGATTTAGACCGGCGTGCTGACCTCTCTGTTGTGCCTAGGTAGGGCTGCGACGTGTTGATCTTCCGAGGCCGGGCATGACCCAGGAAAGTGTGTCCGGCCAAAGGGGATCGAGCGTGTTGGGAAATGTGGTGCACCCCTACAGGGAAGTTTATATATTTGAATAGTCGTGTCCCTCAGTAAAAGGACGACTCGGAGTTGTACCTTGACCTTATGACAACTAGAACCGGATACTTAATAAAATACACCTTTCCAAGTGTCAGATACAACCCGGTGATCGCTCTCTCACAGGGCGACGAGGGGTGGATCGTCGGGTAGGATTATGCTATGCGATGATACTTTGTTAACTTACCATCTACTCTCTTCTACTGCTTCAAGATAGAGGCTGCCAGAAGCATAGTCTTCGATAGGACTAGCTATCTCCCTCTTATTCTGGCATTCTGCAGTTCAGTCCACATATACTACCTCTTGCATTGATACCAATGCATATGTAGTGTAGATCCTTGCTTGCGAGTACTTTGGATGAGTACTCATGGTTGCTTTGCTCCCCCCTTTTCCCCCTTTCTATACCTGGTTGTTGCGACCAGATGTTGGAGCCCAGGAACCAGACGCCACCGACGACGACTCCTACTGATGGGGAACGTAGTAATTTCAAAAATTTCATACGCACACGCAAGATCATGTGATGCATAGCAACGAGGGGGAGAGTGTTGTCTATGTACCCAATGCAGACCGACTGCGGAAGCGATGACACGACGTAGAGGAAGTAGTCGTACGTCTTCTCGATCCAACCGATCAAGCACCGAAACTACGGCACCTCCGAGTTCGAGCACACGTTCAGCTCGATGACGATCCCCGGACTCCGATCCAGCAAAGTGTCGGGGAAGAGTTCCGTCAGCACGACAGCGTGGTGACGATCTTGATGAACTACAGCAGCAGGGCTTCGCCTAAACTCCGCTACAGTATTATCGAGGTATATGGTGGCAGGGGGCACCGCGCACGGCTAAGGAATAGATCACGTGGATCAACTTGTGCCTTTTGGGGTGCCTCTACCTCAATATATAAAGGAGCCAAGGGGGGAGGGGGCGCCGGCCAGGGAGAGGTGGCGCAGGAGGAGTCCTACTCCTTCCGGGAGTAGGACTCCCCTCCAATCCTATTCCAACTAGGATTCCCCAAAGGGGGAAAGAGGGAGAAGGGTGGCCGGCCACCTCTCCTAGTCCTAATAGGACTAGGGGAGGGGGGAGGTGTGCAGCCCCCTTGGGCTGCCCTTTTCTCCTTTCCACTAAGGCCCATGAAGGCCCATATGGCTCCCGGGGGGTTCCGGTAACCCTCCCGATAACCCGGTAAAATCCCGATTTCACCCAGAACACTTCCGATGTCCAAACATAGGCTTCCAATATATCAATCTTTACGTCTCGACCATTTCGAGACTCCTCGTCACGTCCGTGATCACATCTGGGACTCCGAACAACCTTCGGTACATCAAAATGCATAAACTCATAATATAACTGTCATCGTAACCTTAAGCGTGCGGACCCTACGGGTTCGAGAACAATGTAGACATGACCGAGACATGTCTCCGGTCAATAACCAACAGCGGGACCTGGATGCCCATATTGGCTCCTACATATTCTACGAAGATCTTTATCAGTCAGACCACATAACAACATACGTTGTTCCCTTTGTCATCGGTATGTTACTTGCCCGAGATTCGATCGTCGGTATCCAATACCTAGTTCAATCTCGTTACCGGCAAGTCTCTTTACTCGTTCCGTAATACATCATCTCACAACTAACATATTAGTTGCAGTGCTTGCAAGGCTTATGTGATGTGCATTACCGAGAGGGCCCAGAGATACCTCTCTGACAATCGGAGTGACAAATCCTAATCTCGAAATACGCCAACCCAACATCTACCTTTGGAGACACCTGTAATGCTCCTTTATAATCACCCAGTTACGTTGTGACGTTTGGTAGCACCCAAAGTGTTCCTCCGGAAAACGGGAGTTGCATAATCTCATAGTCATAGGAACATGTATAAGTCATGAAGAAAGCAATAGCAACATACTAAACGATCGGGTGCTAAGCTAATGGAATGGGTCATGTCAATCAGATCATTCAACTAATGATGTGACCTCATTAATCAAATAACAACTCTTTGTTCATGGTCAGGAAACATAACCATCTTTGATTAACGAGCTAGTCAAGTAGAGGCATACTAGTGACACTTTGTTTGTCTATGTATTCACACATGTATTATGTTTCCAGTTATTACAATTCTAGCATGAATAATAAACATTTATCATGAATATAAGGAAATAAATAATAACTTTATTATTGCCTCTAGGGCATATTTCCTTCACCTACTACACTGGAGGTGCCTACTACTACGTGCAGGCCGCCGATGACGACCAGGAGTAGTTTAGGAGGATCCCAGGCAGGAGGCATGTGCCTCTTTCAATCTGTATCCCAGTTTGTGCTAGTCATCTTATGGCAAATTGTTTAACTTATGTCTGTACTCAGATATTGTTGCTTCCGCTGACTCGTCTATGATCGAGCTCTTGTATTCGAGCCCTCGAGGCCCCTGGCTTGTAATATGATGCTTGTATGACTTATTTTATTTTTAGAGTTGTGTTGTAATATCTCCCCGTGAGTCCATGATCTTGATCGTACACGTTTGTGTGTATGATTAGTGTATGATTGAATCAGGGGCGTCACAAGTTGGTATCAGAGCCAATAGCCTGTAGGAATCCCCCTTCCACACTCCTTGGCCGAAGTCGAGTCTAGACGTTGCAAAACTTTTATTAACATGGGATGTGTGTCTTACGGGCCCACGTTGCCATTTGGGTGGTATTAGGATCTTTTACTCCTCGATCTTTACTCTGGGACTCTGAACTCTCTTCTAGTCGGGTTAAACGAATTTGCTAACACTAACATTAGGATCCCGTGACCACATTCACCCCAAAGTTGGATAAGCCATAGTTATTCCTTAGAATAGTATTTTGGACAATACCCACACTGTCAATTGACTCCTTTGAAACATCTTTGTTTTCAGATGGAACCCATGAGGCAAGTCGTGCACCACACGACGGCCATTGGTGTCCCAGGTTCACATGCTGTGTTAGCTAAGATGATGACCTATCTGGGTTATTGCTGGCACCCTAAGTACACCGTGTACGATCAGTACCATGACTTTAACCAGGAGCAGTACCGTGCCATCGTCCACCTCTACTCTCGGGAGTATGACTCCACTACTGTGTTGCACACTGCTCATGGTGTTGGAGTGACTATCGATATGGCAGTCCACGATGCTGCTTATGCTGCTCTGACACGTCTTTGTGGAGAGTATCGGGAGTTGGACACCTCCCCTTTCAGGCACATTGCTATCGCATCCGATGTTGGTGCGGAGGGATACTACACTGCTGCCTACTCCATTGTCACCCAAGAGCCCTTCTACCATCAGAACCTGGTTCTACATGCTGATGGGTTGGAAATAGAGCTAACCAAGCTCTTCGCCACGAGTTGTACACCACCTGTCAGCACCTTTATCGTGCTCTGACGCTGTTGCACCCCCTTGTCTGATCTGGTGATCTGTGATCTACCCAGCTAGGACCATGATGCCCCAGCGTGTCGGCTGGCCAGATGTGGGAAGCTACTCTCCCGCATTTGGTCCTCTTCTGCCAACTGAGCATCGGGTTCTGCATCAGAGTATCCGCGGACCCCATACTACTAACATGGAGGAATTCCCGTCGCGTCACTACTAGCTGTCAGGCTACACCTACCTCCATAGTTCCTCCTGGGACTGATGTAGGCTTGCTTATTACACTACTAGGGAAAACCTTATACACAGAATCTTAGCAGTAGCGCGGTCAAAAAACAGGCGCTACTGCTAATTAGCAGTAGCGAGCTTCAGTAAAGAGCGCTACTAATGACTAAGTAGCAGTAGCGCTCTAGGTGAAAAGAGCGCTACTACTATAATTGCCACGGTGTTGCCCCCAGGCTAGATATAGTAGTAGCGCCCTTCCCGTGGACGCGCTACTGCTAAAGAACTTAGTAGCAGCGATTTTCTTCAAAACTCGCTGCTGCTAAGTATCACCGCAACTAATTAAGTTTAGTCCCATACTGCTAAACGAACAAGGTGTTTACCACCTTAAATATGTTACTTCTCAACCTATCTCGAGCACTTGGTCTTCATTGAACTATATGTGTATGATTTGTGGTTGCAATATGAATCCTCGCCTGTACCTATACAGGTATAGTGAGGATTCATGTTGACTATTTAGATTATAGACAAAAAGATCAATGATGACCAATGTATATTTTTGATGTTTTTACATTGCTTAGACTTATAGCGTTTTTTCAGGACAAAGCGTTACTGATATTGGGATAAACAAAAGAAATAACTGCTTCCATTAGCAGTAGCGGTTTTCTCTAAAACGCGCTATAGATAAGTTAGCTACATCACGTTTTCCATATGAGCGCTACTGCTAGTTCGAGTTAACCACCCCCCGAATCAAAATTTCGCTAAGTCCTCCTTCCCCCCCACCCCGGCCGGTTCCCTTACTCCTGTCGCCGCCGCCCGAGCCCGAGCACGTCTGCCCTCATCGCCGCCGCCGCCGCCCGCCCTCAACCTCACCGCCGCCGCTCTCGACCACACTGTCGCCGCCCTCGACCTCACCGCCATCGCCCTCGACCGAGCCCGCCGCCCAGGACCGCCGCCTCCCGATCCCGA